>NC_134702.1:240569890-240842390 GCF_043290135.1 Rhipicephalus microplus
ATGTCCAGTGTTCGGCGTGTCTGGCTTTGACTTCGAAGGGCCTGGTTCCGATGGAATATCAGTAACCTTAACTGGTGAAGGTAGAGAAGGGGGCACGGCAGGTTGGTTACCTCCCTGCAATATTTGATTCAACTGAGTGCTCACTATTTGTGCCAATGACTCCGTTAGGCTCACGAATAGAGATTCCATAAGTTTTGGCATGGCCTTTTTCACCGTTAATGTTGTTAAATCAGGCAATGACGACTCAAGCATCTGGTTTGCCCGGTCGGCAACGGAGGCATAGCCACGTGAGCGCTCAGAAAGAATAGATCGGGCTTCACGCCGGGAGCATCGTTGTTGTTCGATGATTTCTAGAAGTTGCAAATCAAATGTCCTCATGGGGCAACTTTCATCGTCAGCCGCGTGATTTCCTCTGCATAGACAGCACCTCACCTCTTGGGCTGAATAATTGTCGGTTTTATGTTGGTCAGTACATGTGCGACACCTCACATCCGATCTACATCCCTTGATGGTATGCCCATACCTCCAGCATTTTTTGCACTGCAGTGGACGAGGGGATAGTGCATCTACACGATAAATTAGTGGCTATGCCTTAACTTCTGTCGGTCGAGACGTGCCGGCAAAAGTCACAATCACTGATTCTGTGGGGACCTTTTTGTTCTCAACGTTTCGCGAGCATCGAAATACAGAGACTGCTCCTGCGGCCGCAAACTTTTCAAGTGTTTCGGATGCTGTAAGGCTCAAGTCCACTCCTCGAACCAGTCCCTTCACACAGGCCAAATGGACAGGTACGAAACAGCTCACCGGATTTGAGGCAAACATTGTGCATTTTAGAAGATCTGTGATGCAGGCCTGGTCTGGCGAGCAGCACAGGATGCCTCCACGCCCAAATTGACGCACCTCAGTAATCATTGTGTAATAATCGGAAATCTTCCGGAGTTCTTCCTGAAGTAGTTTCGGGTTTTTCATGCGAATAGATTCGCCGTTGGTTGGAACCAGGGCCACAGGAACGCTCTTCAGACCACTGCACAAAAATAAATCGATTGGAAAATCACTGTTAGGAAGGGAAGCCGACCAGGCAGAATCTGCCTGGCCGGGAGAGGAAAGAGACATCAGGGTAATAGGCTTAACAACACCGCCCGATCCGGCCGCTCCCCCACAGGAGGAAGCACGAAGGTGCCCTTGAAGTAGCAGCGGTGGTAGATCCCAAAATTAAACCGGACGCTCAGGCCTCAGGAAGCACCAGAGGCAGCACCAGAGGAAGCACCACGCCAAGATAGGCGGAGGCCAACCGCCAGCTAGGCGGAGGAAAAATATGTGGCTTGGAACGAGCTTGTTCTTCATCGTCATCGGCGCCTACGGCACACAATGGCAACGCTGCCGACGTACACGCCTTGAAATAAGAAGCTTCTCCCCTGACAGCACGGATGATGATACCATTGCCAATTGCAGAAAACGCTCCATCTGTGGGCAACACTGGTCTCAAAAACAAAGATGTGTGGTTAGCCCTAACAATGTCAACGTGGCGCTTTCGCTTGGCGCTCTGCTGGAGTTTTTTTTTTTTTTGCTGTGTCGGATCGCGTTGCTTCATCGAAGGCGAAAGAATGCTGGCCATGAACTGCCTCATTCTCATCAGCATAAATGATTTCGCTGACGAAACAGCGGATACAGTTGCGCTGTGCGCTCAAACATTGAGCCTTTTCGGCGAACCGCGTCATATTTACTTCAAGCTGAAGAAACTGTAAAGCGATTCCGAGGTTGAAGAAGCCAACTGCTCATGTGTGTCGGCACACTCTGAGAAGTGCATACAATTCTGTACTACGTTGGTGCGAGTGGTTTTTAATGGCGCAAGGGCCAATTGATGACCAAAGAGCGCCTACGTTGATACGCTTCCACAGTGAAGGCTTTAACAGTTTTCGAGATAACTGTGTTGCGACTCATGTGGCTGATCGCTTCTGTGTCATTGAGATTCCTTGTCCCATCAAGGTCTAAATACGCATGTGGTCGACAATTACAGCACGGAGGTACGCCTTGGTCAGTTTATGATGAGATAAGGCAAATCCTAGTTTTCGTTGTAATAAGAGTGCTCCTTTATTGCTTTTTGGTTCACCAATTTATATAATTATATTTTAATAAATAAGGTTGTGTGCTTCTGAACACTCGCTGAACACACGCTTCATTGAAGCTTCATCGTTACGAGAATGTTCTGTCCGGCTCAAAGTGATGTCGGCGGCCCAAATTGTTTTTAGGTTACATACAGTTCAGGGCCTGTATTGAAATGCAGCCTCAGATTTAGAACTGAAGTCTTGGCTACGTTTGGCTTGTAAGAAGAAAAGCTATGCACCATACACTTCAGCCACGCTGCGGTGGACTAGTGGCTAAGGTACTCGGCTGCTGACCCACAGGTCGTGGGATTGAATCCCGGCTGCAGCGGCTGCATTTCTGATGGAGGTGTAAATATTGTAAGCCTGTGTGCTCAGATTTGCGTGCACATTAAAGAACCCTATAGTGGTTGAAATTTCAGGAGCCCTCCTCTACGGCGTCTCTAATAATCATATAGTGGTTTTGGGATGTTAAACCCTACATGTCAATCAATCGATCACAGCACACTTTCCTGGCGCACGCGCACCCTTCCCTTGTCGCTGTTGTAAGTTAGCCAGTTTCTTTTCGTGCGATTGTTCACTACGACGGCTCTGAAGCATGAGGCTTAATTTTGCGTGCAGCTGTTCGCACGCCAATTCGTACGGGCATTCGACTTAAATGCGGTGCTGGGCAAAAAAAGTATCATTTTCAAGCTGCGTGCCTAGTTTTTGCAATCTGAAAATCTTGCTTGCCGTAACTGTCGCTCCACCTTCAAAACTTTGTGGGGACAAGTCTGTTTAAAGAAAAAGAGCGAGGGATCATACTTTAGGCTTTGGAAGCCTGGTTGAACTTAAAGTGACAATTGAAGAAGGCAACCTTGCAGGAGCGTGCGACAAAGCACCGAATGCGCTGGGTGAAAATTTCTTCTGTAGCTGGCCATAGCGTATAACCTATAAGGTGGTGGCGAGGCGAACGTGCCCTTCGTGCTCAGGCGAGAAAGAGTTAGTCGCACGAATTTACATGAGGCACTTCCGACAACGTACAGAAGCGGACGCGAGAGACAAGAAGCCAAAACCTCATCATCGTTCACTGAGTGGATATGGTGTGTTTTTTTTATTGTATCACCGGCCCCGCGGAACATGCATCTCAAAAGCAATGTCGGAAGGAGGAGAGCTCCCGCTTAAGTCCTTCTTCACCAAGTGGCGGATGCTGACAGGCACGCCTGTTTCCTAGACACGGCGAAATAAGATGGCCACGAGGATCGAGTTAAGGTACTGACAATCAACCACAAAGGGGTTACTATTAACGTTATGCTGTGTTGGTATGTGCCGAAACTGCCCATGCCACTGAACTGGTTGCCACTGCCTTGGATGTTTTATACCACAATCATGCAAGTATATTTAGCGACTTTAGGGCGGCCGTTCTCCGATTCCTGTTGGAGCTGTGTGCAAAGAGGCCGGACCCATTCTCGGTGAAATGTCGCTTACAATCCATACCGTTGCATAGTTTATGGCTCATATGAAAAACATGAAGGTATTATCAATATCGATAAGTTCACCCACACCAAAGAGCGAGTGTTAGATGTCCGTTGCCATAGAGGACCTCTGGGTCAACCTGGAGGTTTGGTAAATAGGGATCCGCCAAAAACCTACAATGAAATTACCCTGCATTTTTTATGAATAAGAGAAATTTACTATCTCCGCATAGGAGAGTAAGTAGGGTACACATGCTGTCTAGACATTACTTGAATAAGAAGCGTACTTTGACCCTGCGTTCCTCTGCAAGCTTTATACTGAGATATTTTTAACTTGGGTGCGAAATGTGGCGGTTTAGCTATCTTACACCACATGCTCTTGCGTACCCTTCAGCATGCGGCGTCGATACAGTATCGTCTAGCAAGTGGAACTGCGCTCTGCGGAGTTCCACTTCATATTATCACAACTTTGGGCCGTGCAGAGGGTCCGCGATGCCATGGTAGGCGTAGGTCTTACTCAAGGTGCAAGAATACTTTTTTGCACCGTGGTCTTACTGTGCCTTGATCGGAGCGGCCCGTCATGTGCTAGGACACATGCCTTTGGTCTTTAAATGTCGCATCGCTTTGCAACGAAACCGGGCCTGCTATCGGTAAACACAAAGGAAAGAAGTGACAAAATACGACGACTAACGCAAATATACGGGCAGAGGACGCTGTCGCAGTCATGATACTCAGAAACGTGTGCAACCTCAGTCAACGGATGTACAAGAACTTGATCGGGGAAGCCATCTATGCTGTTGCTGGATTTGCGAGTCTCCTCTCAGGGTCTACGGTGCTCTATATTTGGTTAATACAGGAGCCAAATATTATTGTTACTGTAATACGATAAGCGCAGCACATACGACAATTATTGGCAGTAACGCACATTTTGCTTAGTGGCCGCAAATGTGCTGTGCACACCTACTTCAAGGCGACGTAAAACATGTGCCGTGGGGTAATTTAAGAGGATCCTAGAAGCTCCGTAGCGGGCATCTCTGAAGCATGTACTCGCAGGAAGCACAAGTCGTAGGTGTCGAAAAACTGGGAAACTTCAATACAGCGGTGCTTACATTGGAAAGTAGAGCTGTTTCATACAAGATATTCAAATGGGGCGAAGCAATCCCTGCAGTGTGAATCTATATCGCACCGCAACACCGGAAGGCATACAGTGCTGCAAGTGGGATATCGGACGGACGTATGCCCAAATCCGAACGTCGTCTGCTGCTGAACCTGTGAAACGCTGCATTTAGAGCACTCAAAAAATGTCTCAGTTCCCGAAAGACCTTGCTAGACAGTCGGTGTCGGAGGATTACTGTTATTTAAAAAAAAACAGGAAACTCCAATTCACGGAGGCTCTGTAACTTTACTTACTGTATCGCCACACACAGCACGCTTCCGTTATTACGTACACGTCAATTGTCTATGTCCAAGCATGGCAACTCTGTTATCCTTAACACAGAATGACTCTGTAACCCGAAATACAGCATTCTCTTTGTTAGAAAAAAAAGCAGAGGTTGCCTTAGAACGGGCCGCCCGTAAACTATTCTCTTATTGAATGAAAATATGAGCTTTCAAAGTTCGTTTAACCTTAGAGGAAAAATCAGAAGATGGACGATCGGTGGTAGGTGGACAGATGGCGAACGATGATAGGGCTGCGCAGATGATGGGTGGACGACGCTGCGTGTGTGCTCGGGAGGATTAATGTTAATGTTAATGTTAATAGGGAGGGTAAATAATAATGAGTGTTGAAACCCAGAGGAACAAATTTTTCAAAAAAAACACTGCACTTGCCAATTTGATCACAGATTACCTTCTACGACTGATCATAGCAAGCTTTTTCTGTCTATACGTGGCTAAGCATGCAACCACATGTTGCTGCAGCTCGAAATTCATGAATGTTTCTTGCAATGAAGACTTTGTTCTCCATGCTGTGATTCCTACGCCCCGCTGGCTTGCTTCATAAAGTAACTTCATAAAGAACTCACAGACGGGAACAAAGCAGTTTTCTTGAAGCTGACCCCATGAGGTGTGCTTGAAGTACATTTCCAGGTATGCTATAGCAAAATGGAATAGAAACAAATAAACTGCTTTCGTTGAACAACTGGAGAATAACATCAAATCAACGAGTTTCAATCAGTTCAACCAAAGTTTAGATATTCTTTTGAATCAAAATTGAACCCTGAAACACTTCTGAACAATTTTTAGTATCTGAAGTTAGCCAAGCTATTTTAAATTGCTTATAAAATAAGCGTGGATGCTCATTTACGTTTGTGACATCAGAGCTGGTATTGTCACACCGAGCACTGTATGAATACACCAAGCGCTGCAGGAGCCCTGATATTTTTCTCTGGCATGCATAGAAGAGAGAAGTGGCGTCAACACAAACACCAATAAATGAAAACCCATACACTAGCAGAAAAGGAAGTGGACACAAATACCTCTTGGGTAACACTTATCGAACCAGCACACTTGAGGCTTAACGTGAGACAATAGTTCAGGACCTGATTTTTTTCAGGCTTGTTAGCTGACAGCTGGCTCACGCATGTCGTTTCACTACTTTACCTATACACTATAAGAAAACTGTGCAATCAATGAATGTGTAAAAATCACAAAAATATGGCTGTTCCTAATTGCATAAAAATAATGAAAAGGCGTTGAAGGGGTCAGAGATGTGAACTGCTTATTACTCGTATACTGTAATAAGATATATAGACACAGACATGTGCAGCGAGATAAGCACACATTGAGAACATAGCAACCTATTATTAACCCGTCAACAAGAGCTTGCTATCTGCCTGTGAGAGCGACACTATAATAGCAATGATACGTAACAAACACTGTGCTTTTATTCGGATGCTGTCAATATCGCGTGACTGATGGTGTCGCTGCTTCTACTGATAATCTGTATCCTATTGAAGCACAGCTCACAATTACATGAATTGCAGTGGGACAGAAAATACGCTCCATCATCACATTTTCACGATACCTCATGTTTCTATGCATGCTTATTCACGTACCGTCCTTTCTGGCTGAAATGAGTCTTGCTACAGAACAGAATAGGTTCATAAATACCGGTGGCTCTTTGTGCACAATATGGCGAGTTTCTTGCAGTAACCATCTTTGTTGCTGCCATCAGATAATACCTTAGGTGGGCAGAGTTCTAACTTTCGCCACCCCATCTACCCTCTTAAAAAGAACAATCTGCAAGCAATGTCCGTTTGCGACCTTTTTAGCTTGAGTACAACCTGCTGCAAATAAGGCTCAAGCTCAGCCTTCATTGTTCGCAACTCCCGCTCTAAACTATAGTACCGTGGTGTTCTCGAACTTCTTAAGAAGCGAATGAGCGACGGCAATAAGGAGCGTGTGAAGGAAACCAGCCAGGCACAACTCATCCATATGGTTTTGAAAAGATTTCTACATATCACGTTTGTGCATGGCCTTGTAAGTGCAGACTTTAGACAAATCATACGGCAGCAATCTTTTTGCTGACCTAGGCGAGTGAAGAAAGTGGGTGTGGCAGATCTACAGCGTATTGCTCAAATCCAGAAATCCATAAAAGCTACAAGCAGTGAACTCATATGCAAACTGTCCTAGCTTCCAGAGTTAGCAAAATGCCACAAGTAGATTGTTGAGAATGCGCTGATATATAGCCATGGTCAGTTGCTTTTTATAATGCAAAAACATCATCAGCACATCTAAAATCTTTCAGTACCTCTGCCATTAAAATGTTGGCGTAAGGCATGGTTTTCAAAATATGAGAACAAGTTGCACAAAACAGGAGTGACACAACAGCCTATGAAAATTTTTTGTCTTTGAACATAAAAATGTTCATTAGAAGTGGTGGACGTGACTTTAACAAAGAACTTGAAAAGGGTCATAAAACCATAAACACCACCATGCCAGCAGCATTTCGGAAGGCAACACCTTCACTCTTGTGTATGCAGCTTCTTAAAGAGAAAAACAATTTATTGTAGAGGACAAAATAAGTACGTCCTCAACATCAACGCAGATAAAGCACGCTATCAAAAAATTCAATTAAACTGGGTTGACAAAGGGGGAATGCTTAGTCAGAAACTGGTCTTTCATGGTAACGGAGCTTACATGCCTCATTCAAAACTGACTATGCACATTCAGCCTTCTACCCCATCCACTAACGATCGTCTTGAAAGGAACATTTGGCTTCTGCGTCTTCACCATGACGCACACAAAAAAGCATTGTTCTTGCTATCTGCTATAAACTGTGAAGTTTCACAAGTTCAAATGTTTACAAAGGACCACTGCGCTGCAATACTCTATTTTTGCTGGATTTTATCTCAACGATGTTCTTGTAGACTTGCTGTTTTGCCTTGAAATTGCACTAATCTGTGTCTATTGCCACAAAGCCAACGCTTTTATCCCCTTGAAGCATCAGAAAAATATTGCACAAGACAACTCAACAGCAGCCATAAAATTATGTGACGTAAAATGGGCGGTTTTTGTCCGGTTATAAAAGTTTTACGCCCTCCTGTAAGAAGCGGATTCTAGCGCCCATATTGGCTTCTTGAACAGCTTGTTGGTTCAGGATAATAATTTGTGAGCCATCATACTTGATTTGTGGCTAAATTTTAGACCTTTATGAGAGCATTGCATACAATTTCTCGATTGTGAACATTTTCTAACATATTGTTCAATCCCCCGAAAGTCTCTTGGTAACGCCCGAGAAGGCCTTGTTTTGCTAAAAAATGGTGCCATTCCAGAGAATATAAGCTTTGTACTCATCAAAGGCCCTAAATGTAGCCCCAAACTTTTTTGCCAGCTCAAAAAAAAAAAAACTGGCAACCTTCCGATGAGTTGCAGGAAAATATGTTGTGGAAGTAAGGCATTGTTGCTTATAAGAGGGTGTGAAAACTTAAGCAAGAACCAGAAAAAAAACTTTAATTTTTATGTCGCAAAGTTTTTATTGCAGTTGTGTTATTGTACAAGTGAAAAAGAATCAACGCAGTGGCTTTGTCGCAAAGCTGCAAATTCGTAAAAGTTTATGGCACAACGGGCAATGGAAAAGAACTTCGAGATAAAATCCAGTGAAACAACAGTGAAAAGAAAGGCATTGGCACTGTGTAAGAACTATGAACCTGCAGAGCTTGCATGGTCTATTGCAGCTACCAAGAACGACGCCCTTTCAGTGTTCTTTACGGCCAAAAGGCACAAGTAGGACGTTCCTTTCAGTGTAATTGTGAGTGCAAAAGGTTTGTGGTAGATTGTGATTAGCCAGTTTTAATGAATTAGCTAAACTCTAGTCGTGAAATAGCCATTTCGGACTGATAGTTCCTCAGTTCATGTTGAGCAGCAATTTTATTGTGCTCCACAAAGTGAACTGTTTTCCTGTGCAAGAAGTTTCCTAGAGGAGAGTGGTGGTGTTGCCTTCCGGAATGCCGCGGTCATGATTACAGTTTCTTGAGTTTTTAGAGAAAGTTGTTCAGTTCTGATGCTGATTCTCAGGGCCAAAGACAAATCATTTGCATAGGCTATTCGTGTCGCTCATATGCTGCGAAATTCGTTGATATGTAACATTGACTGTGCCTCACAACACTATTTGAATATTAGAAGTTTTGAATGTTTTCAGCTAATTCAACCTTTTTATATTGGTATAAGAGCCAACCACCGCCACATATAGCACTGTAAACAATGCTGTAGTGGTCTTTTGCTGTCTCTGGAAAGGATTGGTGTTTACGCACTAGTTGCTGGCTTGTGTTTTCTTAACTTTCTAAGCTTACACATTGCCTTGCAGAGTCGTCACACCTGCTGTCATTACCTAAGTCTACAAAAGGATTGCTTCCTTACAAGTCATCGCATTTAGAAGGTGTACAAAAGAGCGCATCTCAACATTACCTCAAGTCTACACTTGAACGTTCATGCTCACACACTACACAGAAAGCTTTTCTAGACCAATTAAATTGATTGTACTCGAGTAGCTCCTCTTTCATGCTCCTTATCGTCGTCGCCAAGTCGTTCTTCCAGAAGTTCAAAAGTGAACACCATGCTACTAAGGTTGAGCAAAAGTGAAAAACGTGAGCCCTCAGCTCATGCCTTAAGTACATCGGGTCGCACATAACCTAAAAAGTGTTGCAGACAGACATAACGTACCAGTTGTAATTTCTGGGCCGCAAAACCTCTCTTAGCTTTGCCCACGTATACATATAATGTGAGCAACAAAAATAGTTGGGGCAAGAAGCACACCAAATCATGTACAATATGTGGCACCGGTGCTTAGGAATTCCTGCTGTTCTATGGTGAGATACGTGTCAGTCATACGGGAAGATGCATAAATCAGAGTACACAGAAGCAAATGCTTTCAGTAAAGAATAAATTATACATCCATATTTGCGACCCACCGTAGTTCACAATGATGCGAAGCCAGCTGGGGCTCAATGAGGTTCAGATTTTCAGGAGAAGCAAGGACATTATGGTTCATTAAATGTTTGAGGCATTTTATACAGAAACATAAGGTTCGTTATGTATCAGTGATGATTCGTTGTTTCTGCCCCAGTAGGAAAGCAAGTTCTTGGATCACAGGTTGTCATAAGGGTCGTATGCGCTCCCTGTGTGCCCATCTTGCTGCGCATGTCTGTGTGTATGGTATATAATTCCTTGTGGTATATGATGAATAAACGCTCAGAAATTCATGCTCCATTTGACGCCTTCTCTCAATATTTCTTAACGGAAAAAACAAGCCTACTTTTATGGCTTGCACATGAACTTGTACCAATCAGAAAAGTTGCTGCTGACCGCATTCATCGATTTCGTTCTAAGCCTGACAATGTAAGGATAGATTAGACCGTAAACCTCTAAATTGTGACTCTTGATGCTCCGTGTGAACATAGCGGCCCATTTGCCGTATGAAGCAGAAACAGCTCAGCGCACCTTTGCACCACACTTGTACGCAATCACAGAATTCGTGGGTGTGTTCTACAAACAATAGTAATAACTCTCGTTTATGTCCTAAAGCACTATATAATTATGAGAGGCGTCGCGGTTCAAATATTCTTCAGCTCATTGGCAGCTGTAAAGGCTGCAATATGCAATTCCCACTTCCTTTGCCCTGTGAAATTTACAAGATGTGTAAAAAATACATACGGTTCTCTTGTAACTTTTACTTTTTCCATCCATGTTTAGACGTACATAGGGCGCTTTTTCAGACGTTCAGGTAGAGTGGCTAATGCAAAGTGAGAATAGCCTACATCTACTGGATGCGTGACCACTGTGTTAAGGCTGACTTTCATTTGTCTACAGAGTGGTGAGAGACGAGTTTAAGGGTGCCCTGCAAAAGCTTTTGAGCATGGTAAAAATCCTGCCGATCGGTAGTTGAGGCTCTCAAAAACACGCGAGACAAATATTTATAACGCAGTGCATTGCATAGAATTTACAATAAATTCTCATAGCACATGGCCTTGAGGGTAATTTAAATGAAATGAAATGAAACAGCAGCTGAAGATGTATTTCTCTCCCATCAACAAACAATGTTACATCCTAAAATACCGTGCATTGTAGTTCAAAGTATCACGACTTTGGCTGATTTGAGCACGGTGTGCTCAAAAGTTAACGGTGTGCCGAAAGAGGGAATGACCTTTCTACACGTGCATTTGCCATCGCACTAAAGACTGGAGTTTCCTAGAAAGAAGTGGGGGGGGGGGAGGAAGCAACAAAAATGGAGTAGGCAGGGAGGTTAACCAGAAAGACATCCGGTTGGCTACCCTAGGAAAAAACTGAAAAAGTACTCATGATCAAAAGGCGCGCTTGCCACGAGATATTACCCTGTTCTATATATCCGTACTTACCTTCAAACGCTTCCATTGGGACGAGGGAAGAGAAAGTGGTTCCTCTGTGTGACAAATCATCGTAGCTCCGCTCGTACTGAACGGATTCTAAAACGTTTTGCAGCTGTTGCATTGTCAGACAATAATCTTTTTCACGAAGTTCATTTCATGGATGCTGTTGAAAAGGGTTGCAGGTTCCCCTTATTACATGAGATATAAATTGTTTTCAAGCTTGGAATGCTTGAACTTGATGTTTGACAGCAGCATTGACGATTCGGAAAAATACTGCTAGCAAAAGCGGTTCTCCTGAAAAGTTAAGCAAATGCCTAGTTTGTAATGCAAATAATAGTAGGAAGGGAAGACGGTAGCCTGCAATGAAAAGTTCGTGAACAGAAGCTGTGTCGAGGAGAGGTTTCGACAGGTTGACTTGTCTTCCTCAAGGCTAACAGGGGTTGTTAAAAGCCGACGTTTCGACAGAACCCCTATTTACGGATTTTTCATAGTATGCACTGTCTCATTCTGAAGCAATTATGCAGTAAACTTTCATTTAATTCAAGTTATTCAGGTAAACATTGCTTCAAATTGGTCACCACTGCAAAATAATAAATAATCGTACACAGGCACCAAAAGAACTTATTTTTGATTTATACCTTATCACTGCTCACAAACGCTTAGGGTCCACTGACAAACACGCCTTAGTTAGTGTTTTTATTAGGGTTTTCATTTACATTGATGATTACAAGATTAACTATCGCAGGGGCTGATAAAATTGAAGCCATTGTTATATTAGTGAGCGGACAATTTGACTGAAATAAACGAGAGTTGAGCCTTTTTAAATAATTGGGTCAGAATGAAAGAATAGTAGAATTTCAGGACATTTGCAGAGCGTTTTAGGAGAATTATGTGTGATGGCAGTATACTCCTAACCCCTCAAAACTAATGCTTTCGTTTAATCATTCTAAATTTCTTAAGAATCGTACAGTCATTGCAGTGCTTTGCCTTAAGTCGGTTATCACCAAGTCATGTGAGCACACAATCATCACATGCTTTATTGCCCTGGTTATGCAGCTATTAGCAGTAGGTAATTCTTGCTTTGCAGTAGCCTCTTTTTGTGAATATTTTAAGACGCATATCTGAACGTGGCTTCAAGAAGCCTTAGTAACAGGTGTGTCTTAGGCATTTTTCACATTCAGTTGTTATCTCGCAAGCTAAAAAAGATGGGAAGTAGATAAGGCAATGTTGTTGTCTTCATGTCTGCCAATGAGTGAGATAATACGCGTACCGCTGCACTAAGAATGAGCAAAAAATAGCCAAAGGTAGAGTGTCAATACTTTACAGTTTAAATGCATTCACTAACTTACCTAATGCTGTGTAGCTCTGTTTTTAGAGATTGCTATTGCTCCGCCTGCTATTATATATGTCAGTAAGGCTCCTGTGCTAATAAAATAATAATAAACTGTAAGATTTCGTAAGCTGGTGACTCTCACTAATCTATCTCTGCATTGTCCGGGGTGTATTCTGAACAAAAGTCCATGAATGCAAGGTACTATATGATACTACCAGTATGCCTGGCATATCAATAGTAGTAGAAATGCATGCTAGAGGCAGTGGATGATAGACGTCCACAAAGAACAGATCAAATGCCTACACAGTTTTCACAAAAGACCTACATGCGCCGAATTGATAAGTGCTGCCCAATAACTGCTTGTGTACAGGAATTCGTGTCTACTTTCTCTTCACGTCATCTGCGTTGATTCAGCAATACTGTCGTCCAGCTTTCCATCTCATGTTCATGTTTGCATTTTTACATTTGTTTGATATGGTGAAGAGCGGCATGACTGTTTGCTGCTCAACTGTAGCCTTGAAGACAGTGTCCCCAGATCCAAGTTATGAAAATAGAAAAATGTAGCAACTGAACCATGAACACAGCTGCACGGAGTTGGAACATAACACTTACCCACTCTTTCGACGTGTGATGAGTAAACATTGCGCCTGAGGACGGCTCATTTGCAGATTTAAAGAAAAACAATATGAAATATAAACAAAACTATATGGTGTGGATGTTTCACACTAAAAATGCATATATTGTAAAAAAGCACGAACTTGCATAAGCAGCTGGTTCCACATATAATCCTTTCAAAAATAATTCTAGAGGCAATAAAAATCTGCAAACTTACATAAATTTTACAATATGCACAGTCAGTGAGTGTCTTGTGGTTGTTATCTGCTAGGTTATCTAAGAGAACACGAGCTCTATCAATTTACTTCATACGAAACTCCAAATTCATAATCCGCAAGTGCCTTGTGTCTTCTAGACTGCCCATTTGCTTCTATACGCTGTATGATAAGCTGGCTATGTTAGGCAGATTTGAAGTTATGAGCAATAGCTGTTGTCCTGTAACAGAGTAACTTGTGTGGCCTAGTGAACTCATTTGCGGTAGGCTTCTCAAAAATAGTGTAAAACCGAAGTAGAAGATACTTTACTGGCTTGTTATACCTGGCAGAAGTTTCATGTCTTCATAATTACCATCGTATTTATGCACTTGTATCATAAAAGATATTTTCAGTCTTCACTGTTTGTGTGTGTTTGGGGACTTCCTGTCTTTTCATTACTATTTCATGCTTGTCATCGGCTTCTGAAAATATATCTGTAAATATGAGCATATATTTATCAACTGTACACTTTTGCATGCCGCACAGTTGCTATATTTATCTGTATTTTTTTTAGTTCCAGCAGTAACGACGGATCAAGTGTTCGACGATCGTGTACAGTTCATCACGAACAGAGCACAGAAAACCAACAAGTAGAAAGGGACAGCCAGTGACTGTGTTCTCCTGCCCAAAGTTCACATCAGCAGAAAGAGTATATTGTGATGGCTGGAGCAGCTTTAATTGTATATACGTAGTAGCATTCTGCGCAGCTACTGTATAACTTCTTAGTAGTGCATCATTCAGCAGCTCCTTTGCGCTTGAACATTGCAAACTAATTGAATTTTGCATGGAAGATACCAAACTATGACACTAATTGAAAGCCTCCTGTAGTGTTAGTAGGCAATATAATTTGAGCGGTAGTTTTCAACATGCATGAAAATAAAGTACCTTCATGTCTCTGCATTTCGTTCCCATAAACACAGCTTCCTTGGTCGGCAATGGTAACTTTGTTTGCGTTCTTTGTAGCACAAGAAGTAAAGCCATGGATGCGGTAATGTAAGTACATATAATCCTTCAAGATACAGTCATTTGTACACCACCAATGATTTGATGTTTGTATAAGCTCTGGGAAGTGGTTTTATGTGAAATATTTTATTTGGAAGAAAGAGGACTATCACTACTTGTGGTATATATAACACTAGGTTTTAGTACTTGTGTAATGTTATTCCACTGTCTGTCCGTCCTTGAACTGTCTACTTCACTCTTTTTACTGTGTAAGTGTAACTTATTTATTGTAGCGTTTTCTTGGCAATGTTTCTTCATAATGTAATTGTGTACTATGCGAATGACTTATCATCTAGGCAGCTTTCCTCATATTAGAAGTTAAAGTATTTACTTTAATGTATAGGTAGTTATAGCAAGCTTTTACTCATCTTTTTCTAGGTGTCTGTGCCATTGTTTAGGCATACTAGTGTACAGGTATGCCTTAATATTGAAGCTGCCGACTTAAAAGTACTTTTTGTGGAAGTAACAACGTGCCTATTACGATTATTACTATACTCAGATAAGCTGTGAAAACTCTCTGGAAACGAGTTTGCATCTTTAACTGTGTGTTTTATTGGGGTCCCTGTTTCGTGCAAAGGAAACATAATTACTTTGTAGTGGCATGGTATTAGTTGTGATTTTATACATATGTGTTGAGCAACATTGCAGATGAGGACCGCTGCAAGACATACATTCAGGGCACTGAATTATCACCTCAGATACTTAGTGTACAGTCTTAGCCCACCAGTGAACTGAATTTTGTTCAAGCAGATTAACAGACAGCTGTATGAAAACTGTGCTGATATGAAAACTTTCAAGCAATTTTGAGAAGTGTTTTGGGAAATCAAAATGAGGTCTACAATCGTCAATTGAAACACTGTGTGCACCAAAAAACTTAGCATCCTTGAACTGTATTATTTATTTATTTTTTTAAATTTCTTTCCGCTGTGCCAATTTTTCAGCCCAGGTGTCCTAACATGGCTGGTCACTGTATTGTTAATGAGCCGAGCTATGCGAATAGACTAATAATACATTTACCAAATTGTGATGCACAGCCCTTTTCTTTACCATGACATTGTCAGGGACTTTGTTTTTGTGTTTTTTGTAAAAACTGCTTGTCGCTGGGCAGCAGCAGAAAAAAAAAAACTACGCATCAAGCTTTTCGAAGATGGTTCGAGAAGCGCCGACTTCAAACATAACAGTGCTGGGCGACTTCTCTCGTAAGTCAATTCCTGTGAGGCTGATATATTCAAAATGAGTGTTTTAGAGTTGTTGTTTTATAGCCGTTCATCCTAATACGCCTCAGTGTATGTATGTATGTATGTATGTATGTATGTATGTATGTATGTATGTATGTATGTATGTATGTATGTATGTATGTATGCATGTATGCATGTATGTGTATCTATGTGTGTGTGTATGTAAATGAAAAGCTGAATAATATTTAGAGTAACTTTGGTAATGAATTGGCTTAATTTCTTTCCAGTTCTCTTTCTTTTGAACTATTCCATTTTTCATTTCGTTTTCTACATCATATAAATAAATATAACCTTACACAAAATTGAAGCAAGAACAATACAGACAATTCAGCCTAAGTTCTGCACACACTAATCCTTCTATGAATCTGATTTCTAAAAATAGCAGCACTTCGTTTTTTATTTATTTATTTGTTTGACAATACACGATTGCCGTAAAGCAGGATACAAAAAAACAACATCAAAAGTCACCTGATTAGGCCTCTATAGCTCCACACTATACGTTCTTCACACAGAGTGACTGCATTGGCAAAAAAGAAACACAAAAACACAATTACATAGCAGAGAACATTGCGTTGCCCTGCTGTGCCTGTAGCTAGATACACTAAACACCGTAAATTCGTATGTGAGAAAGAAATATGCAAGGGCAAGCCTTCCAGGACCTCCGTTTAAGGGGTTCAGACCCGCAATTATCAGGCACAAAAAGCCTGCTGTAGGCAGGCTTCATGTCAGCAGGTATGCAGGCAGACTTGAATAATACAAATGACCTGTTAATTTTAATTTATTCTGTTTGGTTGTAGAAATAGCACGGGGAGCATTACATTATCAAGTGAGCAAGCAGTTGAGAATTCAAACTATGCCTGAATTATGATGCATCATCACAATTAGGTTCTAAAGAGTGGTTTCAGATTAAACACACAAGCAACAAATCTACTAAAACGGGACCTACGTGCTTGCATAATGCAAGGCAACAGCCACAACAAAGCTCACAATTGGCAAAAATTATAGAAGTGGAATCAATAGGAACTATGGAGCTATAAAAAATGTTGTTTCGCAGAGCCCTTACTCTTGGGGGATGTAAAAACCAATGCAATGATTTGACCAAAAGATACAAACAGGAAAATCTGTTACTGGATAGAGTAACAATGTAAAATCACGGTCGAGTGAGAGAGAGATATATAGTATGAAGAAAGGCAGAGAGGTTCACCGAAAAGCAAGTATTCGGCTTGCTACCCTGCACTTGGGAAGTGGAATGGGATACAGAAAAGGAAGGAAAACGAAATGAGATAGAAAAAGAGATTGGGAGGAAGCGAAAACACACACACACTAGAATGTCACAAACGTTCAACGAGGCGAGTTGATCGCACAAACTACAGAAGGACAGTTGAACTCACAATAAATATATAGACATGCTGATCTTTCGGAAAAATAGGGTGCGCATTCTGGTTCGAAACTGCATTGAGAACTGTTTGCAGTGCTCAAGTATCTGATTGCATCTGTGACTGATGAGAATGCGTTGGAGCAGCCATTTCAAGTGCTCTGCACTTGCACCTTTGTTGGGAACTCGACTAATCAAAAAAGAACTTCATGTCTTCTTTAGAACTGTTTGTTAGTAAACATCAGGCCAAAATAAACAATGGTAAAAAGTGTGTTAATATGTTACTTCCAGAGCTATCATTCACGGCAAATATGAGGCCTGCAGAACACACTGTCTGCAAGCAAGTATAAACATCAAATTGCACCACGATGAAAGGCCACAATAATACAGAAGGACGATCACTGACAATACACACAGGAGACACAACGTGGAGAAATCAGGCCTGCTGAATACACTGCGTTGTTAGTAAGAAAACGTAAACCACAAATTGCAATATCGTGAAAAAGAAAAGTCATCTGCATGCAATATTACCAAGAGCGAATCCGGGAGACGCCAACATGGAGTTGCCAAGCCTGAACAACACACTGTGCAGAACGCAAATAACACCAGACCCCTGCAGTCCTCTTGCCATTTGTCCAAGGCCTGGCTTCAGCTTCACTTTGGCTGTAAGGCCTATGTCAGCTGGAACAAATGCACATAATGATTGTGATTCCCTTGCTTGAGTAGTTTTAAGCTAGAAGATACACAATTGAGGTGAAGCTGCCAATGAGATGTCATTCTTCACATGACTTCACGCAGAGCTTTTTATGCAGTAGATGTAGAAGTAGCACCACATTTATGCAGCTGTCTGAACAACTGATGCATTTGGTAAACTGCGGTATTTTTCTCGTTGGTCACAACACATGCGGGTGAGGCGTGAGGCACATATCACAGATGTGCTGATATATATATATATGTATATATATATATATTTATGTATATATATATATATATATATATATATATATATATATATATATATATATATATATATATATATATATTGTGGCGAAGCCTTCGAATATTGGGTCGTCCTCTTCAGCGCTATTTAGTGGGCCGCCCTTTTCGCAAAAAGGACGAGCAACTCGTGCAGAGAGTCGCTCCCCGCATTGACTGTCGCTGTCGTGCATCATCGACGAGTGTCCGCCAATACACGTCTTAACAAATTGGTGGAGAGTGCTGTGCCCTTCAAACACCTTCGGTTTCCATTCGATGCCCTTAGAGCTTCGATCCCATATCTTGCCTTCTACCATGCACCAAGACGCCACTCAGCAAACGCTTCCTCCTGCGCCGACGCCGTGTTCCGGTGTCCCCCGCATCCGCGACCCTCCTGTCTTCACCGGCGCAGATAGCCCCGACGTCGAGAACTGGCTCACCATGTACGAATGCGTGAGCGTCCCCAATCATTAGCACGAGGCAGGTAATTTCGGCAACCTGGTTTTCTACCTCGCGGGTGTGGCCGGCATGTGGTGCAACAACCACGCATCTGATTTCCCCACTTCGTCCGCTTCTAAAACTGCTGTCGTCGACGTGTTCGGCCGTCCTGCCGTTCGTAAGCTGGCAGCCGAACAGCGGTTACGTGAACGAGCACAGCAGACCGGTGAGTCCTTCACAAGTTACATCGAGGACATCCTTGACTTGTGCAAGAAAATGAACGCGAACATGTCAGAGGCTGACAGAATCACGCATGTTCTAAAAAGCATCGCCGGCGATGCCTTCACCATGCTTCTGGCCGAGGACCCTCGCACTGTGGAAGAGATCACTACACTTTGCCAAAGTTACGAGGAGCTAAGGCGGCAGCGCTCGATGACCCGTCGACCACCCTCCCGTGACCATGATCTCTCGGCCTTGTCAGCACTTCCTGACCACACCACCTTGCTCGCTGAAATCAAGTCATTCGTGCGTGAAGAATTTGCCCGCCAGGTCTCTTTACTGGCTGTTGCTTCCCCGCAACAGGCTCAACAGCCGTCAAGCACACTTCTGCCTCGCCTCCGCCGAGCCATTCAGCAGGAAATTGCGAAGGTAGTTCCTGAATACCACCAGCCGCCTCCCGTAACTGCACCACTTAGCTACGCCCAAGTTGTCACCAGGCCATCCACACCGATTTTTGTGACTGGCCCCCTTGGTTACGCCTAAACCATCACCAAACACCAGGCCTTAGGAGAAACTGTGCCGCCAACATATGACGACGTCATCCACGTGCCCCGTGTGCCGCTCACTATGCAGTCATATCAGCAGCCGGCTCGCCCATCGTGTTGTGCGACATGGATGGGACCCGCGAACCAATGGCGCACTTCTGACAATCGCCCCATCTGCTTTGCTTGTGGTTGCGTCGGCCACGTAGCAGGCTATTGCAATCGTGTGCAGCAACCGCAGGTCGCCTCCAATTTTCCCAGCCAGTCGAGCCGCTTTTATGACCAACCGCCGCCTATGTCACCGTCGTTCCGCCCCGCTTCATCTACCCGCCGTTCACCATCTCCGCGACATCGCTCACTGTCGCCGATGCGGCCACATCCACTCGAGGGTTACCAGGAAAACTAGTCGTCGCAGTCCACAAGGCAAGGGCTGCGATGCTGTCGAACTGCGGAAGCCCTCAGGAAAGGTCATCGAACGTGATAGACGTGCTTGTGGATGGTGTTCGTGCATCTGCCCTTGTACATACTGTAGCCACCGTATCCGTCATGGACGCAAAGCTTAGCCGATTACTGCGTAAAGTGACCACGCCACTTTCCGGGCTCTCACTCCGTACAGCCAGTGCCCAAAGCATTTACCCTACAGCGATGTGCACAGCCCGCCTCATGATTCAAGACATGGTGTATACCGTTGAATTCATCATAAT
This sequence comes from Rhipicephalus microplus, assembly GCF_043290135.1. Lineage (NCBI taxonomy): Eukaryota > Metazoa > Arthropoda > Arachnida > Ixodida > Ixodidae > Rhipicephalus > Rhipicephalus microplus. The sequence continues at coordinate 240,589,986 of NC_134702.1, forward strand.
TTCTTCAAGTTCTCACGACGTCATCCAAGGATGCGATTTTCTCTCCCACCACGACGCCGTCATTCATTGCGCACCAGCAGAAATTGAGCTCACACAATTCTATTCTTTGATGCTGGCCAACAGTCCATCTGCTGCAAGCAAGTTACTCGTCAGGAACGACACGTAAGTGCCTGCAAACTCGTCCGCGGCAGTGTCGGTCTACTGCGCAAGTCTTTCTGACACCGCTGCACTCCTCTCGCCATGTCATCGTGTTTTCACCAGAAAGGCTTGCTGGTTCTTTTCGCAACCATGCAAGTCACTCACGGCAGCACCACTATTTTTGTTCTAAACTCATCCCCGTACAGTGTCACGTTGGTGCGAGGGAAATGACTCGGCAGCGTGGAACACATCGAAAACGCACAAGTCATGGATCAACCCGATGACACGCACTGCCAAAGTTTCAGTATGCTTAGTGCTGTTTCTACATCTGCTTCATCATCCACTGATGTATTCGGTCCCTCCATTTCTGAGAACCTTACGCCGGTCTAGCGTTCTCAGCTTCTGGGCCTGTTGGAAGAATTCCGCTCTTCTGTCGATGTCGCTCAACCTTCTCTCGGCCGCACATCCACCGTTACGCATCGCATCGACACAGACGCGCAATTACCACTATGGCAACGTCCATATCGCGTATCTCCCACAGAACGCCGTGTAATCAACGAGCAATTCGATGACATGTTTCGCCGCGATGTTATTCGACCCTCTAACAGCCCCTGGGCGTCTCTTGTCGTTCTCGTCGCGAAGACGGACGGTTCTATGCGGTTCTTTGAGGACTACCGACGCCTCAACAAGATCACTCGTAAGGACGTGTACCCACTACCGCGGGTAGATGACACGATTGACAGCCTGCAAGGAGCCGAATTCTTTTCATCCTTCGATTGCAGCTCAGGGTACTTGCAAGTACCTATGGCTGAGGACGCTCGACCGAAGACCGCTTTTGTCACCCCCGACGGCTTGTACGAATTCAACGTCATGCCTTTTCGGTTGTGCAATGCACCCACCACCTTTGAGCGCATGATGGATACCGTTCTGCGTGACCTGAAATGGCACACGTGCTTGTGCTACCTTGATGACGTAGTCGTTTTCGCTCCGGACTTCTCCACGCATCTTCAATGTCTGTGGCATGTTTTAACGCGTCTGAGTGACGCCAGTTTGCAACTGAACCTAAAGAAGTGCCGATTTGCAGCTCGGCAGCTGACAATACTCGGCTACGTCGTGTCCAAGGACGGAATTCTCCCCGATCCAGCCAAGCTTTGGGCCGTGACCGAGTTCCCCAAGCCGACATCCGTCAAGAAACTGCGCAGTTTCGTAGGACTGTGTTCCTACATTCGGTGCTTCATCCGAAACTTCGCGACTATCATATTGCCACTGACGAAGCTCCTCGGAAGTAACGGGCCTCTGCATTCGTGGTCATCATAGTGTGACGACGCATTCACAACGCTTCGTCGTTTGTTGACGTCACCTCCCGTACTCCGTCACTACGACCCTACGGCCCCTACAGAGGTACACACGGACGCCAGTGGTGTTGGCATCGGCGCTGTCCATGTGCAGCGCAAACCAGGGTTCCTGGAATATGTCGTGGCGTATGCAAGCCGTACGCTTACGAAAGTCGACACTAATTACACCGTCAGTGAGAAAAAATGTCTGGCAATCGTCTGGGTGCTTACAAAGTTCCGACTTTATTTGCATGGTTGCCCATTTGATGTAGTCACCGACCATCACGCACTATGCTAGTTGTCGTCATTGAAAGATCCGTCAGGCCGTCTCGCCCGGTGGGCACTTCGCCTGCGAGACTACGACATCCACGTGCTGTACCGCAACGGAAGGCAACAAGCTGACGCCGACGCCCCATCACGCTCTCCCTTGCCTGACGACAATGCCCACAACTCAGCGTCTTACCTTTCCATTTCTTCCATTAGCATACATGCCACTGCTACTCAACAGCACAAGGATCAATGGATTGCCTCACTGATAGACTTGCTGACTGATCCATCCACTCCATCCACTCGCGCGTTGCGTCGTCAAGCCCACCATTTCGCCGTTCGTGACGACCTCCTCCACCGACGCAATAACAATGGTGACGGCCGCCAGTGGCTACTAGTCATATCCCGCAGTCTGCGCTCTGACATAAGTGAATTCTTTAATTCTGATCTGCAATGTGAGCACTGCGGAGTATAGAAGACTTACCACCGCATTCGCCAACGGTACTTTTGGCGCGGCATGTACCGCTACGTGAAGAAATTCGTTCGCTCCTGCGTAGAATGTCAGCGCCGCAAAGCTTCATCGCACCTGTCCCCGGTAGGTCTGAAACCTCTACCTTGCCCTGCCAGGCCGTTTGGGTGCGTTTGCATCGATCTGTATGGGTCACTTCCACTAACGTCGGCTGGTAACCGCTGGGCCATTGTTGCTGTGGACCACCTCACGCAATACGCCGAAATTGCTGCTCTACCAGCGGCTACAGCGAGTGATGTGGCCTCCTTCCTGCTTCAACGATTCATGCTGCGACACGGTCTACCTCAGTAACTGCTCAGTGATCGAGGCCGCGTCTTCCTGTTTGAAGTAGTCGAAGCCATTCTCAAAGAGTGCAACGTTGTTCATCGCAAAACTGCTGCTTACCACCCGCAGACGAATGGCCTCACCAAACGCTTCAATCGTACGCTCGACGACATGCTCTCCAAGTACATGGCCGCCGATCACACAAATTGAGATGCCATTCTAGCCATCGTCACCTACGCGTATATTACTGCCCCTCAGAGCACTACTGGCTTTTCACCTTTCTTTTTATTATATGGAAGGCACCCGTCGCACACCATCGACACTATACTTCCATACAAGCCAGATCCGGCCGAGTAGGCGCCTATTTCTGCTACAGCCAAGTTTGCTGGAGAGTGTCGAGACCTTGCAAATACCTTTACTGCGCATGGTAAAGAGCAGCAAGAAGGCATTCGCGCGGACACCAGCATTACTGCGCCAACGTTCCTCCCTGGAGTGCTCGTCTGGCTCTCGATCCTTACCACTGCAACTGGCCTATCTTCAACACTATTGCCCAAATACGAAGGCCCCTACCATGCCATCGAACGCACTTCCCCTGTAAATTACTTGATCGAACCCATAGAACCATCTTCGGACATGCGCCATCGAGGGCGCGACATTGTCAACGTCGAGCGCCTCAAGGCCTACCACGAGCTGCTCATAGTAACCACCATTGGGTCGCCGGGGGGCTCCCTCTTCGTACCCGGAGTAGTTGTGGCGAAGCCTTGGAACAGTGGGTCGTGCTCTCCAGCGCCTTTTAGTGGGTCGCCCTTTTCGCAAAAAAGAAGAGCAGCTCGTGCGGAGAGTCGGACCCCGCATTGACTGTCGTTGTCGTGTATCATCGACGAGTGTCCTCCGCCAATAGTATAAATAAATATATATATATATATATATATATATATATATATATATATATATATATATATATATATATATATATATATATGTATGTATGTATATATATATATATATATATATATATATATATATATATATATATATATATATATATATATATATATATATATATATATATATATATATATATATATATATATATATATATATATATATATATATATATATATATATATATATATATATATATATATTATCACGTTCGCATATAATACTGCAACGCAGCGTACGATGAATTACAGCCCTTTTTTTGTCGTTTATGGCCGTGTACCGACTTTTGTTCTGGACACCACGTTTTTGTCCACATCTTCCGTTCCATCTTCATCCCTCCCGGAAGAGTTCGCCCCTCGCGTCGCCCGCTGCCGTGAAATCGCCCACGACAACGCTGCTAGCATTCAGGAGAAGAGAAAAATCGACATGGATGCAAAGCGTCGAGTTCTTCTGTTCCGCCCAGGTGATGAAGTCCTTTTGTGGACACCTGTTCGTGCACCTGGGATCTGAGAAAAATTATTTCACTGATATTTCTGTCCAGACACCGTCCTGGAACGAACATCCGAAGTCATCTATCACGTTGCTCCGGTCAACGCGGCTACTGGTCGTCGTTGCCACCACACCGAGATCGCCCACGTCTCTCGACTCAAACCATACATTCGGCGTTCCAACCCTTTCTAACTTACTGCCCCCTTCCGCGAAGGGGGGAAAATAGTGTGAGCGCTGACTATGTACTTCATCTTCATCTGTATGACAAAACCATTGTAGTGATCATCATCGTATGTCACGCGGGCTGGGTCTTTTGGCTCGTGCATCTGCATTAAAAATATAACCTGGATTCTGCCGTACCGGACGTGGTCTCATAATATATATATATATCATCATCATCATCAGCCTGACTACGTGTACTGCAGGACAAAGGCCTCTCCCATGTTCCACCAGTTAACCCGGTCCTGTGCTTGCTGCTGCCAATTTATACCCGCAAACTTCTTAATCTCATCTGCCCACCTAACCTTCTGTCTCCCCCTAACCCGCTTCCCTTCTCTGGGAATCCAGTTAGTTACCCTTAATGACCAGCGGTTATCCTGTCTACGCGCTACATGTCCGGCCCATGTCCATTTCCTCTTCTTTATTTCAACTATGATATCCTTAACCCCCGTTTGTCCCCTAATCCACTCTGCTCTCTTCTTGTCTCTTAAGGTTACACCTAGCATTTTTCATAACATTGCTCGCTGCGTCGTCCTCAATTTAAGCTGATCCCTCTTTGTAAGTCTCCAGGTTTCTGCTCCGTAGCTAAGTACCGGCATGATACAGCTGTTATATACCTTCCTCTTGAGGGATAGTGGCAATCTACCTGTCATAATTTGAGAGTGCTTGCCGAATGTGCTCCACCTCATTTTTATTCTTCTAGTTACTTCAATCTCGTGGTTAGGCTCTGCGGTTATTACCTGCCTTAAGTAGACATAGTCTTTTACAACTTCAAGTGCACTATTACCTATCTCGAAGCGCTGCTCTTTTCTGAGGTTGTTGTACATTACTTTCGTTTTCTGCAGATTAATTTTAAGACCCACCTTTCTGCTCTCCTTGTCTAACTCCGTAATCATGAGTTGATATTCGTCCCCTGAGTTACTCAGCAATGAAATGTCATCAGCGAAGCGCAGGTTACTAAGGTATTCTCCATTAACTCTTATCCCTAACTGTTCCCATTCTAGGCTTCTGAAAACCTCCTGTAAGCACGCGGTAAATAGCATTGGGGAGATTGTGTCTCCCTGTCTTACACCCTTTTTGATTGGTATTCTGTTGCTTTCTTTATGAAGCACTATGGTAGCAGTTGATCCCCTGTAGATTTCTTCCAGAATGTTTTTATATACTTCATCTACGCCCTGATTCCGCAGTTTCTGCATGACGGCTGATATTTCTACTGAATCAAACGCCTTCTCGTAATCTATGAAGGCTATGTATAGTGGTTGGTTATACTCTGAGCATTTCTCTATTACCTGAATGATAGTATGAATGTGGTCAATTGGAGAGTAGCCTGTTCGAAGTCCTGCTCGTTCCTTTGGTTGATTGAATTCTACTGTTTTCTTTACTCTGTTAGCAATTACTTTTGTAAATAGCTTGTATACTACAGAGAGCAAGCTGATCGGCCTGTACTTCTTCAAGTCCTTGTCATCTCCTTTCTTATGTATTAAGATGATGTTAGCGTTCTTCCAAGACTCTGTTACCCTTCCCGTCAGGAGACACCTCGTAAACAGGGTGGCTAGTTTTTCTAACGCAATCTGTCCTCCATCTTTCAGCAGATCTGATGTTACCTGATCCTCACCAGCAGCTTTCCCTCTTTGCATGCTCTCCAAAGCTTTTCTGACTTCTTCTAACATTACTGGTGGGGTGTCATCTGGGTTACTGCTAGTTCTTATAGTATTAAGGTCGTGCTTGTCTCGGCTACTGTACAGATCTCTGTAAAACTCCTCCGCTATTTTAACTATCCTATCCATATTGGTAGTTATTTTGCCTTCATTGTCCCTTAGTGCATACATCTGACTTTTGCCTATCCCACGTTTTCTCTTCACTGCTTTGACGCTTCCTCCGTTTTTCATAGCGTGTTCAATTCTCTCCATGTTATACCTTCTTACATCGCATACTTTACGTCTATTATTTAGCTTCGAAAGTTCTGCCAGTTCTACTTTGTCTGTTGTACTTGACACAATCATGCTTTGACGCTTTTTAATTAGGTTCTTCGTTTCCTGGGAAAGCTTGCCAGTGTCCTGTCTAACTATCCTGCCTCCAACTTCCACTGCACACTCCGTAATGATACTCGTCAGATTATCATTCATTGTATCTACGCTAAGGTTGGTTTCCTCACTAAGAGCCGAGTACCTGTTCTGCAGCGACACTCTGAATTCCTGTACTTTCCCTCTCAGTGCTAGCTCATTGATTGGCTTCTTGCGTATCAGTTTCTGTCGTTCCTTCTTCAAGTCTAGACGAATTCGAGACCGTACCATTCTATGGTCACTGCATCGTACCTTACCAACCACTTCCACATCCTGCACTATTCCTGGGTGTGCAGTCATTATAAAGTCTATTTCGTTCTTATTGTAGCCATTAGGGCTCCTCCATGTCCACTTGCGGTTTTCTCGTTTTCGGTAGAAAGTATTCAAAATCCGCAAATTATTGCGTTCTGTGAATTCTACTAGTAGCTCTCCTCTGGCGTTTCTAGTGCCGATGCCATAATCTCCTACTGCCTGGTCTCCAGCCTGCTTCTTCCCTACCTTTGCATTAAAGTCGCCCATCACTATAGTATACTGTGTTTTTACCTTACTCATTGCCGATTCCACGTCTTCATAGAAGCTTTCAACTGATGCGTCATCATGGCTGGATGTAGGCGCGTAAGCCTGTACTACCTTCATCTTGTATATTTTATTCAGTTTAATTACAATACCTACCACCCTTTTATTATAGCTATAGTATTCATCTATGTTGCCAGCTATGTTTCTGTGAATTAGGAACCCCACTCCCAGTTCTCTTCTGCCTGCCAAGCCCCGAAAGCAAAGGACGTGCCCATTCTGTAGCACAATATAGGCCTCATCTGTCCTCCTAACCTCACTGAGCCCTATTCAATCCCATTTAACACCCTCTAGCTCCTCGTATAGTACAGCTAGACTTCCCTCACTAGATAAGGTTCTAGCGTTAAACGTTGCCAAGTTCAGGTTCCAATGGCGGCCTGTAGTCCAGAGATTCCTAGCACCCTCTGCTGCGTTGCACATATGACCGCCGCCGTGGTCAGTTGCTTCCTAGCTGCTGGGGAATGAGGGCCGTGTGTTATTTGACGTATGCATGTGGGAGGTAGTGGCTAGATACTGCACCAGGTTGGCCAATCCTTCTCTGGTGAGGGAGTGCGTTCCCGGGGGTGGTTACCGGTGAGGCCGCAAGCCAGGCCTCTTAATGCAGTTCCATCAACACGCGGATTTTTTTTCCGGTTGGAATATATATATATATATATATATATATATATATATATATATATATATATATATATATATTTTAGGGGGTTCTTTGAATAAAACCAACTGACTGGTTCAAGGGGCGTCAGTCAGTGTCACGAGCTGAGCTCTTCATCGTAGTCGTCTTTCAGGTGCTCCAACTAGATACTGTCTCTCTCCCTCTTCCCCACTACATTTGCCCCGGTGGTGAAGAGGAGCCATCGTGGCGACTTGCGGCGAAGCAAGTACAAGGGGATCATAGTAAGGTTTTAAGCGGCTGATGTGGACTGTTTCACGACCACGGTATCGTCGGTCCTCGGCAGGTGTCACTAGATCGACGACGTAGTTGACCGGTGATGGGCATTGAACGATGCGGTATGGACCAATGTACTTGCGTGCAAACTTTCAGGAGAGGCCGGGGGACTGGAATGGAACCGAAAGCCATACAAATGAGCCTACGGGGAAGCTGTGAACAGGCTTCTCTTGGTCAAGCCGTTCTTTTTGGAGACCTTGTGCGACGGACGCAAATGAACGCGCTAATTGGCGGCGCTCTTCGGCACACTGAACAAGTTCGGAGGCTGGGCGGTATTCTGAAGCATCTGGGCGGTAAGTAAGTATCGTGTCAAGCGTAGAAGAGGGGTCACGTCCGTACAGTAGAAAAAAAAGGTGAAAACCCAGTAGTTGCTTGCGTGGCCGTATGATGTGCATACGTCACAAAAGGGAGCACCAAGTCCCAATTAGAATGGTCGAAGGACATGTACATAGAAAGCATATCACCAAGCTTGCGGTTAAAGCGCTCTGTCAAACTGTTTGTCTGTGGGGGATAGCTCGTAGTAGTGCGATGAATAATATTGCACTCACTAAGAAGCTCCTGGACGACTTGCGATAGAAACGCACGCCTAGGGTCGCTAAGCCGCTCACGTGGCGCGCCATGGAAAGGACAAAGCTACGCAAGATGAACATGGCGACATCACGAGCAGCAGCAGCTGGCAAAGAGGCGGTTTCAGCGTAACGGGTACGGTGGTCAACGGCCACAATAATGCAGCAATTTCCCGCAGGAGTACAAGGTAGTGGGCCGTAGAGGTCGATGCCGATTCTATCAAACGGCCGAGCTGGACACGGCAATGATTGTAATTCGCTAGAGGCATGACAAGTTATTTTCCGTCGCTGACACTCAGTGCAGGAGCGTATGTACTTGCGAACGTACGAGTACATTCCACGCCAGAAAAAACGCTGACGAAGCCAGTTGTATGTTTTCAAAACGCCAGTGTGCGCGTTTTGAGGATCTGCGTGGAAGTGCGCACACATGTTGGAGTGCAAATGGCGAAGTATAACAAGAAGTCATTTTTTACCATCCGGCTGATAGTTGCGACGGTACAACATGGCATCCCGTATTGCGTAATGGGGAGTTTGCCGACGTAGTGCACGAGGTAGACGCTGCCACGGTGTCACCGAAGACGAGGAGAGAACGTCGATGAACGAGGCTATCCAAGGGTCCTTGCGTTGTTTCGAAGGCATGTCAGCGGTATCGATGCTGCCGATGGTAGCTTCGGCGAAGAAAACAGGTGCAATGGCAGAAGGAAGGGGCGAACGTGAAAGAGCATCTGTGTCGGTGTGCTTGTGGCCTGAGCGGTAAATGACGTGAATAACAAATTCCTGTAAATGTAGCGCCCAACGTCCAAGCCGGCCCGAAGGATCCTTCAATGACACGAGCCAACAGAGTGAATGGTGATCTGTAACTACATCAAATGGGGGTCCATATAGGTAAGGGCAAAATTTTTGTAATGCCCAAACAATGACCAAAGATTCCTTTTTGAAAACCGAGTATTTGTGCTCTGCCTTGGTTAGGGTGCGACTGGCATACGCAACTACATACTCCGAGAAGCCAGGCTTGCGTTGAGCAAGGACAGCGCCAAGTCCTATGTCACTGGCATCCGTGTGCACCTCGGTCGGAGCAGTAGGGTTGAAGTGGCGTAAAATAGGTGGTGAAGTAAGGAGATGGCGTAATGTTGCAAAAGCATCATCGCATGCTGGCGACCATTCAGAGAGCTGTACATTGCCAGAAATCAGCTGTGTCAGTGGTGTGATTATCGAAGCAAAGTTTTTCACAAAGCGGCGAAAGTACGTGCATAGTCCAACAAAGCGGCGAAGTGCTTTCACTGTCGTAGGCTTCGGGAACTCAGCGACAGCACGAAGCTTCTCTGGGTCTGGGAGGACGCCCTGTTTTGAGACAACGTGACCAAGTATTGTGAGCTTCCGAGCTCCAACCCTACTGAACATTTCCGTATGTGCGGCTCCGCACATACGCCATTTTTGGACTACGGAAGGCCTTATGATACGGAAAGTTCCGCAGATAAGGAAAGCCCAGGATGCGGAAAGGTCCGCAGATAAGGAAAGCCGCATGATGCGGAAAGGTCTGCAGATAAGGAAAGCCGCACGATGCGGAAAGCTCCGCAGATATGGAAAGGTGTATTAATTATGCGGAAATGAAATGACCGTCCGAATCTAGTGCAAAGCAATATAATGTGTAAATTGAATAGACGTCCACATCTTGAGTACATGCAATACTGTGTATAAATCACAATATTTCTTAAAGATGCATGATGAGGGAATGAATCCTCGGCATTTTTCAAATTATCGTGATGCGGAAGCAAAATTAGCTTTTAAACAGGATACGTTACAAAGCTACTAAATTAACATGCTAGCAATCATAAATGGTGGTTACATTGCAACACATTAATGCAGTGTTCTATGCAAGACTTAAAGAACTTGCAATAGAGAAGCATTAATATACACATCAGCCCTGCTACAATCAATATATTTTTTTTATTTATCGGTATGCTAGAGCTGTGAATAGCGACATTGCAGTGTTGATGGTATGCAAATGAGGTGACTTCACCGTAATTTTACGAGCTCCACCTAAGCCACAGGACGGTGGCACAAAACACAATTTAACAGCAATTTTGGAACGTAATCTTTAAACATAAATAATAATCATAGTACTGTGAAAGTGTGGCTCTGTGTTTATATCATCAACGCCTTGTGGAGATCGGCGAAACGCTGCTTGAGGCTCCGGCGCCACTGTAGATTTGGGAGGTCACTGCCATAGAACTTATGTGTCCTTCATAGGCACCTGAAAATGTAAATAATTGGCACAAATATTGTCAGAGACACATGTTAGCACCTTAGTTAACATGCGCAAGAAATATAACACACAGAATGGAACTGAAAATGTAAGGCACAAAATCCTTCATGTTATGCATATGTGAATAATAGAAGAAAGAAGTGTATAAATTAGTTCTGCCACATGAAAGAAAACAGCATGCTTATCACAGTGAAAATAACTAGGTTGTTGTAACGATTGTCAATGGTAGAGATAATCTATTGATATGTCCTTATAAAATGATGATTTAAATGCTCCCTGCACACTAAACCTTTAGGAACTGCCAGTGAAAGCTCTCAATGTACATTTAATAGTGCGTCCTGGTACATTTGCTGCCTTTCAACTATACAGCTTGTGCACAAAATTGGCATCTTGAACAATTTGGAGATGTAAAACTATGCAACTTATGAAAGTTAAAATCACCATGAAAGGAAGCAGGCTCAGGCAGGTGCCATTAAAAATCTGTGCAAGCCAGACTACTATAACAGAACTGCACAGAAAAAGGGGAGCAGGAGTAACGAAAATTCTGCAGCTGACCAGCAGGTCGTGGTATCAAATCCCGGCTGCAGCGGCTGCATTTCTGATGGAGGCAGAAATGCTGTAGGCACATGTGCTCAGCATTTGCGTGCATGTTAAAGAACCCCAAGTGGTCAACATTTCTAGAGCCCTCCACTACGGCGTCTCTCATAATCATATAGTGGTTTTGGGACGTGAAACCCAACATATCAATCAAGAATAACAGAAATAAACTGCCAACAGAAAAGTTGGGTGCATGCGCTATCTGTAAGTGCTTACACCTTACTACATACAGCATGCTCATTCCATTATAAATACCGATATTGAAAATAACTGCTCTATTAGGAATGTAAAAGGTGAGGTAGAACTTAACGACTCTATAAAAAGTAACCATATTATGACATCACGTTTTCTTATAACAATTGTGACTAAGACTCTGAAATGTCAATAAAAAAGAAAAAATCTTCAAAAGAACAATCAAGTTTCAAGTCATAATTTTTAATATGACTACTATGACCATAACCGAGAAATTGAGCTCAAGAAGGCTAATGTTACTCTTTAAGGCCTATGTTCACTAGACAATGAACTATACCACAAAAAGCACAGCGATCAGGCAAAGCATCACACAAAAAAAGAAAGCAGACCTTTTTGTTATTACCTACTATGCCTTCAAGATGGTATTTTTACCTCTACTTGCCGCTTCCTATCTAAGTAACTGGTGTGAAACAATTTAGCTGAAAATGCACTGTGCCTACAAAACCTGTTGGCTGAATCTGAATTTTTTAAAAATGGTGAAGCTTGCACTAAATTACGCTCCAGAAACCTTGGAACAGCACGACTACTTGACTCTTAGGACTACTTTGGTTACTTGTGTTTTGTTTCTGGGCCTAGGCATGAAGACAAGGGCTTAATTAAATTTCTGCTAACAAAAAATTGCTTTCGAAATTGACCGAGCGTCAAAGGATGCTCACACATTTGTTGTTTTTCCCACTTGGTTATTCTACACCAAACATCCAAACCATACTGCCTGGCGAGCATCACAGATATATAGTTTAAAAATGGTGGTAATTTACTCTTTTGAAAACAGTTATTTGTTGAAATATTTTGAAAAGAAAAAAGTAGTGGTCACGTGGGTACCTTCAGAATGTTGTGGTGGTGTTGTTTGTGAGAAAAATTTAAAAGTACCGCTTTTTCTTGCCATATCAAATTTGATATACATATTAAGTAAAGGTGCTTCTTTAAAGTATTTGAAGCCGAGTAACATTAGTACAATTTTTCCGCAACATAGGCTTTGAAGAATTCAGCCAAACTGTTTATCGTTTGCATTTTTTGTATGGCAATACTGCAATTTGTATGAATATTTGAGCCATAAACACTCATTCCAAAGAAGTTATATTTCACGAAATAAACTAAAGTTAGGTCCAGATTACAAATATAACTATAAATCATTTTTGTTCACATTGAGATGCAATTTGCACTGTGTGTTTGTATAATTGAAAACTACTTTTATGTGTAAGTTGAAAGCAAATGAACAATTCTTGTTATATGGCAAGTGTTATCATTACAACTTTTGTTTCAATGAAGAAATTGATTGTTGAAGTCTCCCATTGAGCGCCATGGGTAACTTGGGAATGGAAGCTGTCGTATGTCAAATGCGAAAACAGCCATCATTAGGAAACTTCAAAAATTATTTTCTTCTTTAAACCAAAAGTGTAATCACATAACTTGCCATATAAAGAGAACTGCTTTCTTGCTTTTGATGTGGCAAAGAAAATGTCACTAATATTACTGAGCTTCAAGTTACTAAACACAATCAACTTTACTTATTACCAAGACCAAGTTTGGTGTAGAAGAGGCAGTATCTTTGAAATACTTTTTTTACAAACAACACCCAGACGACATCCTGGGAAGTCTAGAAGGCACCATGGTGGCCTAGTATTTTGTTCTCTGCGATATATTTTAGCCTTTTGCTGTTTTCAATACAGCAAACGAGCACATTATATTTTTTTTTTCAAAACACATTTAGGATGGTTGGCAAAATGGCTGGAATGTTCGATGTGAAATTGCCTCACTGCCAGTATTTAATCTTCTGAAGCTCAAGCTATCACCTCTCTGTTACTGCCATCCTTACATACAATGCCTGCACAGGAAAGAAAAACAAAGGCAGGTCTGACAAAGTTCTCAAGGCAAGATATTTTCATGTTGCATAAATTCATTACCATAAACAGCTGCAAAATAACATTCATTTTGAGTAGTCCAAGACACAATCTATATACCAGTATACTAAGAGCCAAGCACAAACTGTGGTGATTGACAGGAAGCACTTATTGCAAGACTGATCAGCCTGTAATTAAACTGAATGATGTACAATGCACTGTTCCATCCAACACCACGTAGGCATCTTTGCTATAGCAAAGCCATGTGTCATTGATTCATGCACTACATGGGTCAATGCAAATGTAAAAAAAAGGTGAAAAAAGAAAAGAACGAAAAAAAAGAAAAGGGGGTTGCAAAGTAGGAGCAGTGTAGCATACTACTTTTACTTTGCATCCCCCCTTTCTTTCTTCTTTTTTCTTTCTTTTACCTTATTTTTTGCTTCCCTTACCCCGAACAGGAGAACACTTTGTATCATCGCAACCTAACCTGAAAGGAAGCGAGGGCTGCACTCTTCTGCGTTATAGGTTTTTTTTTTCAGACTAACATTTACAACAGGCACACACGCCTACACCAAAAGACGATGTCATTACTAACCCCATTTAAACACGCCAAGGATGACAAAGCGACTTTTAAAAAATATGTCCTCCTATCGCAACATCGGCCCGCCTGTCTGAAGCACTTCCACTGTTCACCCTGATTATCCCACTAGATGCTTCCATGTGTCGACTCGCATCTTCATTTTGGATAACACTAAGACGAGCTTACATTGATGAATACGCACGAAAGTTTCGTGGTGTATCATGCATCAGATTAAGCAACTGTGTTAAAAAAATAATTGATAGGTTGCTTCCAGGCTTTTTATACTACAATATGGTGCATGAAGTAGCCTAAAACTGCGTAATGTCTTTTATGCACATGAACCAGATTGACAACGTAATGCACAACATGCTTAAGAATATTGCGAGAAACATGATAATGACAAAACGACCAGCCACCCAAGTTTTTCGCTGTACATGTTTAAATTGTTCATGCTCACCCAAATGAGGTGCTTATGATTACAAGCCGTAAAAACCTACAAGTAGGTCCTTGGAGCTTTCTGTAAGTAGACGTGTAGCATTTTTTTCCTGTGGAGGGCCTTACACCCATAAGTGAGGAATAAAACTCCTGTACAATGAAGAATGCTGGCAGCTATAAGTTATAGAAAAAACTAATGCAGCTAATCTTCTCCGACACATTTGTACATTTACACAGGTGAAGAAGCTTCTGTCATTTGTGGCAGTAACTCCAAAAAGACCCGTGCGAAAATTGGCACTACTTAGCTAGACAAATGTCCAAACATGCCTGCCCGACTCCCTCTAGACATCTCGACTGAATCTGACACATGATTTCTCGACTGCTGGCTGGAGAAGACCAAAACCACTGAAGCACTCACAATACTCAGCGTGAAGTTCCTCTGGAGTAGTCAACTTCGTCTTCCTCGATGAAATAGCAGCATAGTGTACTGATAAGGCACTCCTTGCAATGGTTTTCAATGCCACACAGTAACGTTGCTGTTCCTGTCGAAGAGAGCTTGGGGAGCTTGGAGGGTGCTTGCTCTTTTCTGGGGGCTGCTGCCGCTCCTCGTTTTCTGCTCAAGGTCAACCTGCACAAAGTTGTAGACGAGGCTTTAAGAGTTGTATATAATGATATACAAATTTTTGCAGAACACACATTTCCTCGTGGCATACTGAGGAATTTCTTATAAAACTTAAGGCCTCGCATATGCAAACATTTACAATCGATCCGAAGGTGCACTTGACTCTAAAGGAGCAAGTTTGTTATGTAGTGTATATAAAGAAAGGTCATTCAGCACAACGACAACTACAGTTGCACACGGAAACAACATTAGCTGGACGCTGTGGGCCGCTTTCATGGCATAGCTAAAGCTGACACTGATCGTGCAACGATACTAAAAATATGCAAAGATCGCCTGATGAATTTCAGGCAGTACTGAAGGGTAGGGCACGAATCTATCATTCTACTCATGAGCAATGCACAAAACTCAACATCCATTACCAACCCATTCTGCTAAAAATTTTGATTAGGATTTCTTCATTAAAGAGACTGTTAAGTCGCCAGAATGTGTGATTGGAGGTGTAAATAAAAATCCGTGAATTGAACTGCATTCTTTTTTAAAACTTGAGTGGCATTTCCTTTTAAAATTGCACTTAAAAAGCCTAAAAATCAGCATGTCATGCAGCCTGTATGTTTACTGCAAATAGTTTGATGCTTTAACATGCAAAAAGATTAGTGGTCAAAGTTACAGCATATATCCATATTACCTGTGCCAACATTATTCTGTGCTGCCTACGCAGAGGAGTCAACCCTCAAAAAGCAGCACTGCCATTGTGGCAAACAGTGCGAAATATGTGCATTTCACACGCACGTGAAATGCAAGCTTTCGCCGCAAAGTGCAATGCGCAAACATATAAAGCTCTTATGCTGACCTCCCCTTGTTTGCAGCCTGTGTTGTGTGACACTTCATAGCAGTCAGAGACCCGAAAATTCTTAAAATGTTTCGAGCACTTTCTGTGTTACCATTAAATGTACTCATGAAAGCCATGTCAAAAAAAAGAAACAAGTCCCGAAAATTCTCTTTCACTGCATGATTATACGCTCCGACCAGTAAGCTTTCTATTGCAGAAAAAAACAGCTACTATAAAAATTGATATTCGGTCCCATTAACTGCTTTATACTTTAAGCCATTTTATTATGTTAAATGGGTGTCCTGTTTTACACGATCTGGTTTGCATGAACTCTTGAACCGGGCACAATATATGTTGAAAGACACACACAGAGTTTGAGACAAACCTAGTTTCCCGTGGAGCATCCTTATGCACTATAACAACACATCTCAATCTAGTTTGTTGGTCAGAACGAGGTGAAAACAGCTCGCACTTGAATAGGACGGGCAGAAGGAATGACTCCTGCACCCTGTGCCACCTGTACATTCTCGTTGAGGGTGCAGTTTTCACCTTATCTTTATGCAATTTCGCATTTATAACATTGCTTGCTGCATATTCTTTGTGGCAATTAAGTGTGTGATACCGTCATGTGTAGCCCATGTAATTTATAAAAATAGAATTCAAGATAGCTCGATTCAACAATAAAGTGCATCCAGCATCGTGTCCTGTAGCCATTCTTTAGGCAAGTGGCAAAATGATTTATTCTTCAAAACTTATCTTACTTGTATTCACTACAAGAGCTAACTGGCCCACTTGCACATTCTGATTGCCTCTTCATATTGTAAGGTACCTTTTTTATCAAACACCAGAAAATCGGCAAGAAGAATAGAAGTGTTGTAATTGTGAAGAAAGAAAAGTAGAAGGAAAAAAGATAACCTGCCCTGTACAGGGACCGAGCCTGCGACCTTCGAATATCGTGTCCAATGCTCTATCAACTGCGCTACCATGGCGGCTATGCCTCTTCCACTTTGTACGGTATATATGAGCATTTAATCATGGAGGAATCAGTCAGCGCTGCCTGTTACCATTGTGGTGAGTGTGGGACACCTGTTTTTTGCCTACTGTCGGCACGCAGCACGCGCTATTATTACATGAGCTAACAGCTGACCAATTATCCCTCATATACAACCTCATGACACCAAGCCTGCCATAACAAGTTCCTCACTATGAATGAAGGAAAGAAGGGCTCGTTTTTCTTTCTTAGAAACGATATTATTGAGAACTGACATTGCTGCCAGAAAAAGTACTAGTGATATTATTTGAAGTATTTGTAATGTAATTTAGAATAAAATAACGTGGAAGAAAAGGTATCTTGTCGTGTGCAATAACCGAATCTGGAAACCTTTGAATAATGCATCTGATGCCCTACTACTAACTATGACAGTTATCTACCTGTCCACTTATGGTATGTATATGTGCTTTAGGCACAGGAGCGTTAGTAAGGCTGCCAGCTTGTAATAATATCCCATGCTACGTGATGCCAATAGAAAAAAGTCCAAAACTAGCCATGATGGCAACAAGCGGGGCTGACTGTCTCTCCGACGATTAGGTACACATATATACCTTGCCAAGTGGAAGGGGCAATAGCTGCTGTGGTACGTAACACAGTTGGTAGATCACCGCGCACTTTATTCGTAGGTGGTAGGTTCAGTCCCTCGCCATGGCAAGTTATCTTTTCTTCCACTTTTCTTTCTTGACAATTACATTACGATTGCTTCCAATATCCCTATACTTCTTTGGCAGCATTATGCATCTGTTAGTTCTCAGGAAATCTGCTAGTCACAGGTAGTCACAGGAGGTGGCAATTATTCGCCCTCCCACCTAAATGCACGTACACGAACACACGCACAACTGATCAAAAGAACAAGTCACACACCGCTAAGATTACTGAGATTCATTGTTTCAGATTCATGAGTAAAGGAAAGAACAATAAATTTAAGGGTTCATTGTCTTTGCTGAACACATTATAATGAGAACTAACGGACAATGATGCCAAACAAACTATAGGGGATGTTATCAAAAATAACTTTAACAAAATTGTGAAAAGAAAAGTGAACGGAAACGTAACTTGGCGATAAGTTACTAATGGGTTCACGTTTTTTGACAATTGAATTGACATTACTTTTTATAACATCCCTATATTTTCCTGGGTAATGTTGTTGGGTAATTCTCATTTATACAGTGGTGAGTAGGCCAACAAAGGAAGAATATGGCACTGATACTTCTTTTAAACACCAAATAGTTTGAGGACCTTAAAAGAGCGGAAGCTGGTTTGAGTAGATCCGAATATTTAGTTGCAGCGAAAAAAAGTGCACACATTTTTACCAGGCTTTCTAACACATTTTGAGAATAAAAGTGTATGCTGCCAGTAATGTTAAGAACCATTATTTTTGTCACACTATGCACTGTAGCAGGTGTAGTTAGAGTGGTAATAGTGAAGCATTAATCAAAGCACACCACCATCTGCGTTCACATCTATGGTCGCGTATTTTAAAAATAAACCAGCTGTAAGGTAAAAAAAATTTTTAGAGCATTTATGATTCTATCCAAATCAAGTTATACTGACTAGGTAAGCAAACCATTTGCATAAAATCAAAAGGCATAAATTGATTCATGTATTATAACTATGTGAACAATTTCAGCAACACAGGGCAAAATGACAACAGTTCTATTAAAAACCCCTCTCATTATAACATGCATGAAACGCACCACACTGGAATATTTTATAGTGCATGTAATATCGAGACTACTAGATTGTATATTGACCTTTTAGAAGAAGGGTATCTGCTTCACGTTCAAGGGGCAATTACTTAGCCTTTTCCTGAGCTTTTTCGTAAATATTTTCTGAATTTCGGATATTATTAGGATTGATTTAGAGTGAACAGATTTTGCTTACACATTGAAACCTAGTTCTGTATGTAACTGCAATAAAGGGTGCCAAACCACCTCCAATTACTTTTTAACATTTCAAGCAAATGTGTGCAACGACTTCAGAATAGTGTCCTGATCAACAATGACAACTGCAGCAGCACAACTAGCTATGGCTGCCCAAAAAGTAGCTAGAAACAATACCTTTTCCTCTTTGAGCCTTTTGGAAGTGTTCAACCCCTCAGTGCTCACCTTACAACAGCGTTTTTTTAAATACGTGTTTGTGTGCCCACTGCTCTTGCTCCTTGCACAGTGAGGAGGAGCACATGGAAAGAACAGACAAGAAAGAAGCATAGCAAAAAAAGCGAAATAAGCGAGGACCTTTTTTGTATCATCCAATGTGTGTAACATTACTATTGCGACAACATATAGAAAAATTATCACAGCTATGCATCCATTGTAGAGTCATACACAGCTGCAACACCATGACTAAATTTCAACCTTGTGTTGGTTTAGGATCTGTTTATAGTGGCAAGCTAAAGATATCTGCATTTGTTTGACACATATTAACATGCAGTGAAATGTGATGTGGTAATCTTATTTAGAATGCACTTCATATGGCTTTATTGTATATGCGGCCTCAAGTAACTCTGGTTGCAAAGCAATATGACACAGCCTAAACAGACGTCGCCAACCACTCCAATCTGAACTTGCCTTTGCTACTTGCCCAGTATCATGACAGCGAAAAATTAACAATTGAATCTGCTATAGATATGTGCAAGCTTATGCTAAGGACAGAGTATGAAGGGTGTTTTGTCATTACTAAGATCAGTTATTTTTTTTTAAGAACACTTGCTCTCAAACACAAGTACATTCCTGTCGAAGCATCAAAACTCAAATATAAAGCAAAAGGAAATGCCTCTTTAAAAAATTTCAGGTCACAAGATGCAAGATAAATATATGATATACTTGTGATGTAAGGCACGTACAAGAGGCGCTGCCATAATATATTTTTCCCTGTGTTGAAACCTGCTTGCTTTACTCACCCAACACATTTGTAGAGATGCCATGAAAACGCCAAGCAGCTGATACAGCATGGTTGAACACATGTCCAGGGATTCCACCATTCATATTGGCTAAGCAGCCCTGCAGCCTCTAAAGTCCTGCAACCATTTGTAAGACAAATATAGTTCTACCCAAAGTTCTTGGTTTACAGACACACATGCAAGACGCATAACCACTCTATAGGAAGTTTGCATGATAATATGCTGGGTAGCAAAACGGAGGCCAATATCAAGTAAGTACCCGGCCTGCCGCTTCTTTCTTTCCGTTCTTAAAACTTAATAAATCCATGGTTAATAAATGTTCCCTCAATGTGAAGTGTTACTGAAAGTCCGGTGAAGAATTGCAATGTATTTAAAACACAATCCAATTCATGGCAAGTAAGCATGCAATAGCGTTTTGTCAGCTGTTCAAGAAAACAGCATGAAGTTTAGCTAAAACCGACGTTTTTTATAAACACCATTCGATTTGATATATAATGTTGTGAGCATTATGTGAAAGAACACAGATTCATGTTTAATCAATGATTACTTATAATGTACTGATACGAATGCAACTAACTGAATATGAAACGATAATTTTGCTAGAGCATTTAGAGTTATGAACACTATCGCACTTGCCAGCTGCATCTTGTCCAAAACAGCGGCAAGCTAGGCTAGTTTCTGTAGGCGAGCAATAATGAACAGTGCAAAGTAACAACAAAGAACACAAATAACAACAGTATAGGGGCAAGCACAGACTGCCAACTGTGTAATTTATTGCACAAAAGTTTGCCTGAATATCATTCAGACAACTCGTGTAAATGAAGGTCCAGTTGAAAATGAACAAGTTACAAAATCAACAATGCCTGCTTTCTCTAACAGGACCTTCATTCACATAGAGTGTGCAGCAATAGGCCCCTACCGAGGTACGTCACAGCATGATGTCACTGGCACACGTAAAAGGTGTGGCTGGAAAAACACTCCCGCTGGTGGCTCAGCCCGATACAGTCATGCGGTGTTTGGGGCAAGTTTTAATTTTTCAAAGCTTACACTTCGCATTACAATGTCGACATTAGCTGTAGTATGTGTCAGCAAACAATTAGCTGTGTGGTAAACTTTGTGGTAAAATAATTGCCATGCTGTCTGTTTATCTTGAAGAAGTGAACACACGTGGTGGCCTGTGCGAGGAACACCGGCATATTCTTAAAAAATGTGCACTGTTGATTGCGGCATGTAGTGTGCATTGAAAGGTATTGGGAATATCGGTTCAACTGAGAATATTGTGTGTGGTGTGTGCAGTGTGAGTAACAATGTGTCTTGTTTGCGAAGACGTTAGCACTCGTGGCAGCGACCGGTTGTTGAAAAAACTTGATTCGACATTTTAGTCAAGGTAAACATGCACTTGACGCGATCATCTGCGAGTGGTTACATCTCGGTGTTTGCGCTGTGTGCAGAAAAAAGTCGGATGGTCACCGGGCTGGAAGATACCATTTGCTGAAGCTGCATGTATGCATCCCCTCGACGAGTACGCAAGCCCAATAAAGGTATAACTCGTTTTATCGAAGGCCTCATGTGTCTTCATGTAATAAGCAGAGATTATTGTTTACATATACTCAGTACCTTTATCACTCGATATTCATGAAGTGACAATGCACACTACAAGATTGTGTGTTAGGTCCTAAAGGAACAATGTGAATATGCAAATAAGTTGTAGGTGTCTGATGCAGCGATGTAACTGCACAAAAGATTACGTATATATTAGGCTACAGATTTAGAATCGCATACATCTCTGTGGGCTATCAGGAACGTCACCAACACCTTCCTTTCCAACCAGTCCTTGCACCGAGGAAGGGAATGGCTGGCACGGTGCTCGAAGTGACGTCACACTGTTTGCAAACATAGAGAGGTTTCTTACTTAGGCAACATTTTGCACAATACATTTTTAGATGATAGACTGTACTCGTCCCACAATGATCATACTGATGTCTTTTGTTCCTACTTTGTGCTGTGAATTACTAGGCATTTAGTCACCATGATCTTTTAAAGCTAATTCAGTGTTCTCTCTCATATTGCTGACAACTGTGTTGTTACATAAGTTGGCCAAAAAAGCAACACAGAAAGGCTGTCACAATAAGTACACCAACATGGGTATTCCCCAGCAAACAAAAGTCGGCACTGGTCCTGTCATTACCCATCTTTCTTCTCTCTTTGCGTTGTTTGCGCTGAAACAGCCAAACACCTGATGAGTTAGATGAGAAATAATAATGCATCAAAACTATAAGTGCTTGCATCAGCAACTACACAACAGCGCGATAACCACACCCCTGCCACACAGAAGCGAAACATATTTTGATCATGCTGGCAGTGTATTATTTTATAAAAAGCAACTCTGGCAGATTACAAAATCTCACATTGTGCATGCAAGTTTTCTTCAAAGTCAGGCGTACATTGTAGGTGCTGGCCGGTACATTATTAGTTACAAGCAAAGGCGTCGTGCAGGTACGCATACAGAGTGCGCGAACACCTCTCTTTCTACACTGGGCACACACATTATATCTTAACAAGCATACGCCACTGTTTAGGGGCATAATAACGCTCTACCGTGAACGTATGCATGTCAACCCACTTAGGCGGTTGGCTAGGTGAATCGAGCAAAGTTACAAATTGTATCACCCGTAAACGCGAACAAAATGCTGCTTTGCATCAAATGACACTGCAGGCTTCTTTTAATCAACAACGTAGCTAGCGCCGTGCGTGCCCTCCTCACTACATTGCGCATATGAAAAAATCGATCATCATACACGTTCATGTAGCCGCAGTTGTCGCGAATTAGCTCCAGTAAGGCCGCGCCGATGCGCCATGGCTCTGCTGGCGTTAGCGTTGTCAAAGCGAATCGGTAACCGCATTCACAAAGGCGCGTAAGGCTGCCGTTTCACGACGCCTCGTTCGAGTGCGGCAACACACACTTGCACTGAGCGGCATACTTAGTCTACATAAAAAAGTGTCCCCCTTACCTTTAGTTTCTTTCACACTGTCCTGAGGGAAGCGACCACAGGCGTCAGCCGTCACCTCGGAGTCCTTCGAGCGCCCATACAACCTGCCGATTCCTTGGACTACTGGCACTTGATCCGCACTCAAAAAACCACGGGAATAGCGCGCAATCTTTGCACATCGCACGAACAAGGAACGGCGCTTCCTTGCGTAAATTTAACATTTCGTGCTCTCGAGTGTAGCAGCGCGAGCACATGAGAGACGCACCGAAACGGCATGCCCACGGAAACAAAGAAGACAAGCAACATGTGGCTTAGCTGTGGATGGATTTGACTTCAATATCTGTGTGAGGAAAATAGAAGAAACATCTGTCGCTGCAATAAACTAAAAAAATATACATGCTACCTGGCAAAATAACTTTAAAAGAATAAAACAGTTATTCAAGAAACAAGTTACAAATTATGAATATTTTCGCAGGTCTTTCTTTTGTTTTGTTTTTTTTCTAGCAGACGACAGCCTCCTACTGCTTCTACGACATACGTAGTGCTGCTCAGATTTGGGTGCACGTTAAAGAACCCCAGGTGGTCTAAATTTCCGGAGCCCTCCACTACGGCGTCTCTCATAATCATATAGTGGTTTTGGGACGTTAAACCCCACATATCAATCAATCAACATACGTAGTGTGGTTTTACGATCGATGCCTGTCGCCGACGCAAAGTTGTATAGTAGTCGTATCAGAGTTATCAATTCTCAATGAATCATAGGATGACTACAAGGCAGTAACATTTTGACATAGTGCAGTACGCGATCTTTGAAGGCATGACATTTCTTTGCTCTGAAGCAAATCGAAGCAAGCCGGCCGGCGCAATCAGCTGATGTCGCCGCTACGCGAGGCATGGTCGTGCGCATTAGCGTCGCGCCCCGCGCTCGATTTGTCATCGTGCGAGAGAGCTACTAAGTGAAATACAGCTAGATGCAGGGATTAATGGCGTATCACTTGAATTTCCTGTGCTGGCCGACTCAATCGAAAGAGAGCCCCGGGAAACAACCTTAAACTGCTCAAGCTTGTGTGTGGGCGTAAAAATACTTGTTTTGATCCGTGTGGGGGCGGCAATCTATAGTTGAACGACGTACAAAAAGCATGTGACGTATATACAATCACAAAACATATGCACACAACAATATATGTAATCGCATATCGAACAAAAATATGCCAACACATAGCGTGTGAACAGATAATTTGTATACATATCTTCAACCAACTCTCACCGTTCGGCGCGTATGGCCTAGCAAGCTAACGCGCTAAGTTCACGTACGCGAGCACGCCTCAGTGGCGCTGGTAAAAAAAATAAAATTCAAATTCAAACTAAAATTCAAATTTTTTCTTTGTTTTTGTATGTGCTGCTGTTTTTTCTAATGCGTTAGCTACTAAAACAAAATAAAAGCAATAGTGCGTTCAAGTACGTATGTGATCTGTGTTTTTTGCACAACAGTTATTATTATTTTTATTTTCCTTATTACATTTTTATTTATGTCATAATATAACAAAATTAAGGACTGAGGGGAACATTGGGTCTGCTTGATTGTGAAGGGACTCGAGAAGTGAGAAAACTCGAACCAAAAATTCATTTGAGAAAAAACTGAGCATTTCACAGCCGGACCAGCTTCTTCTTCAAGGGTAGGCCCTAGGTATGCGCGAGACTTGCTATGACTCAGCGTAAGCTATGGCAGTTCAGGGAAGGCAATCTTAACCGAGAAGCAGTTCTCAAATATATTTTCGTTGACGTTTTTTGATTCCTCCAAAATAAGGGCTGCACAATTGTGATCAAGCCAAACCAAGAATTCAGGGCACGAAGTCAAGAGACAGAAAATGAATAATGTTAACTGTTTGAAAAATTGCCCTTAATAAAAGGAAGCGTTATGGAGTGCTACGTAGCTTCACTCGCAGTAGGAATTCAAGGTATACGTATAGATAGTTTAAACTGGACAATGGTTTAAATGAATTCAGGAACAGCGCAACCTACAAGTAATTACTTCGTAACTACGGAAGCGAAAAAAAACAAGGACAGAAAAGAGCGCTGAATTTCAACAAATTTAATATCGGAGTGAAGTACATATATAGGCGAAAATTGAAAAAAAATGGGCATGCGTAGAAGGGTGCAGGAACAAACTGCGATACACTGTCAGCAAAACTCTTGTCTCCCGTTGAAAGGGCTGAGAAAACAAATGCATATGTAACTTAAAAAAGATCGAGATACGCAATCTCCTTTTTCAACAATGCAACCGATGGGCAACTTACACATTTACCGTCAAACTTGTTTATTTGATAAGCTTCAATTATCTCACGCGTGGCCTGCGAGTTGTGCTTGCTTAATAGCTCGCAACGCTCAAAAACTGGCACGCAGCCGCAGTCTCTGCAGTGGATTCCGAGGTGTCTTTGAACTGTGTTGTGAACATTGTTATTGTGCTCTCTTAACCGGTCATTAAGGCACCTTCCGGTTTGCCCTATGTATACCATTCCGCACGAAAGCGGAATGAGATACACGACACCAATGACACAAGGTACAAAGCGCGTTCTGTGTTTCACAGTGCACCTTCCTTTAATAGCAGCTGGATTATTCACCAGCTTACAAAGCTTTGTAAGCTTTTTCGGGGCAGAAAAAATAACAGTGACACCAGCGCGTTTACCGATTTTTTTCAGCCGATGCGACACGTTCTGCAGATACGGAACTGCAACATATTTCATGGGAAGAGACGCGCTTTCAGGCCGAGATTGCCCTCCTTGATATTTACTTTGCTTCAAAAGTTTTTCCGCAACAGCAGAAATCAGGGCGCTCGAGTAACCAGCGCCTAAGAGGCGCTCTACATGTGCTTTAAAACTGCATTGCATCGAGTGCGGGCATGACCTCTTGAGAGCGTTTACCAGGCGACCTTTAATGATACCCCTTTTCACCTATTTTGAATGAGCTGAGTGGAAAGGTAAAAGGGGTTTACCACTTCTCGGTGAAAACAGCCAGCACAAATGAGTACTTCTAAGACAGAGTGTTAGGTCTAAGAACCTAATCAAATTTCCAGACGGTAACTCATGCGTAAGTTCAAGAGGAAACAAGTGCTTCTTAAACAAATCTAGAAGACTGTGGACAACAACTCCCAAAACAGTATCCAAACAATCAATAAATACAATGAAATCATCAACAAACCTACAGACCTTCACAACGAGAGACAAGTCGAGATCTTTTTGAATGTGGCGATCCTTACGCGCGAGAAAGATGTCATTCAGGACTGGTGCCAGACAGGAACCTATACAAATCCCGCTTTTTTTAATAAAATGTTGCTCATTCCAAAATGCAACCGTTGACGTTAAATAAAATGAAAGCAATTCCAGAAAACCTTGGACTGGCATGCCTGACGCATTCTGGAAGTTTATCGACCCAAACAAATCAATGCATTCTTCTAAACACTGGAGCAGTTCATTATGTGGAAGTGAATAATAAAGATCTTTCAAGTCTATTGAGAAAGCCTTCAGTCTTTTGTCATTAGACCTTAAAAACTTAATAACCACCTCAGAATCTTTTACCAGGAAAGGATCGTCAATAGTTAAAAGGTTGAGCTGTTCTTTTAAAAACAAGGCGAGAGCACAATAACAATGTTCACAACACACTTCAAGGACACCTCAGAATCCACTGCAGAGACTGCGGCTGCGGGCCAGTTTTTGAGCGTTGCGAGGTATTAAGCAAGCACAACTCGCAGGCCACGCGTGAGATAATAGAAGCTTACCAAATAAACAAGTTTGACTGTAAATGTGTAAGTTGCCCATCGGTTGCATTGTTGAAAAAGGAGATTGCGTATCTCGATCTTTTTTAAGTTACGTATGCATTTGTTTTCTCAGCCCTTTCAACGGGAGACAAGAGTTTTGCTGACAGTGTATCGCAGTTTGTTCCTGCACCCTTCAACGCATGCCCATTTTTTTTCTCAATTTTCGCTTATATATGTACTTAACTCCGATATTAAATCTTTGTTGAAAGTCAGGGCTCTTTTCTGTCCTTGTTTTTTTTCGCTTCCGTAGTTACGTAGTAACTACTTGTAGGTTGCGCTGTTCCTGAATTCAGTTATGTCCTACCAACTTGCCCAAGCTTCCACGCTTCACAATGGTTCAAAGTGGAGAAAGTGGTTAAATTTCTTTGCAGCACGTATGAAGCATCCATGTAGAACTGAAGCGTCAAGAGAAGCTTGTGCGTCCTCACTTTATTGCGCCTTATATTGCTTGTATGCGTCCATGCAGCCATGATATATTTTAAAGCATTTGTTTCATCTATAATCTTCTTATTCATTAAAGCTGGCCCATGAGTTGTGTCTTATATAGCACTACAATTGAAGCGTAATCTCCATGGTGGTCTGAAACAATGCTTTTGAAAATCTAAAAACGACCTAGCTCTATACATGACCATCCGAGCATCAATGATTAGCACTATTATGTGTCCGTACATATCATTTGTGCTCTCATAATTATTTTTCTGACCACTCCCTCTACCCCTACCTACGCTGTAGGGCAGCAAATCATCAACCTGATTGAGCTACCTGCCTTTCTTCTGTCTTCTTCATCTCTTTTTTCTGTTCCATTTTATTTTTCTGTGTACTTCACAGTGGCATTATTCATGTGCATGAAGATTCACTGCCTGTCGTAAAGTAAAGCGGAAAGGCAATTTTGCTTCATGCATCTGTATTTTAAATTTGCTCTCTTGATAACTTGCATGAAAGCTAATAACCAAGTAGCTCGACATGTGCGCGGTCGCTACACAAGATACCAGGTGTTCATCTGTTATTTCGCGTTCTAGAAAATCTCAATAGACCTGAGACGTTCATTTTGCCGTTTAGTTTTTTTTTCACACCGCGCACGCCGTGTTGCTTGTGGTTATTTTATCAGCTGTGTGTGTACTGGTTAAGTGGGTTGTCTTGGCTCATGGTGATCATTTATTTTGCAATAAAATATTTCCAGGCATATTTATTTAGCAAATCAGCATGTTTTGTAAGAGGAATAACTCAAGGAATAAACTTTGCAAGTGAGCGCTCGTACTGCAGTTTTTTCGTTTATGTGCTCGTCATTTTGTCACGGGACTAATTATTTCTGTATATCTTCACTTTTTTATGACTCTGCATTTTCCTTCTTCATTTTTTGTCGCCATTTTTTCTGAATTGTCGACATTGACATCACGTACAGTCACAATGACATTACTTTTTCTGGCTGCAGTGTAGCACCACCACGAATCGAATTGTATTCGTAGCTCAGACTGCCATTTGAGTCTAGTGACATTAACATCTCCAGTATTATTAGTCTGCTCGCACTCGTTATTTTTCTATGCTTCCTTAAGAAAGTTTTCGTATGCTCCATATAACTTCCTTAAGAATGTTTCTTTATACTTCATAAAGATTTCCATATTTCCACATCGTTCCATATTTTCTGTAAGTAATTTTCCGTATATACCACATGACTTCTGTATCTTTCCATACCTTCCATAAGATATTTCCGTATGTTCCATATAACTTCCGTATCCCTCCATATTTTCCTTAAAAAGTTTTCTGTATGTGCCATACAACTTCCGTATGTTTCCATACAAATCCATATCTTTTTAGTATAGTTCATAAGGAAATCTTACGAGTCCATATGTTTTCGGTAAGATTTCATACGGAACTTTTCAGTAGGAAAAGTGGCACTTCTTGATGTTTAGTTGAAGGCCTGCACTTATGAGGCAGCTCAAGACTTCGCTGAAACGATGTAGGTGGCTGTCGAAATCAGGAGAGAAAACAACGACATCATCTCAGTAGCATAGGCATGTCTTCCATTTTAGCCCACGCAAGACGCTTTCCATCCTCCTTTCGAATGTGGCTGGCGCATTACAAAGGCCGAAGGGCATTACATTGAATTCGTATAGCCCATCGAGCATCACAAAAGCAGTTTTCTGACGATCTGATGGTGCCATGTGAACCTGCCAATAACCGGACCGTAGGTCCAGTGACGAGAAGAATTCAGCGCCTTGCAAACAGTCCAGGGCATCATCGATGCGCGGCAAAGAATACACGTCTTTAATCGTAACTTTGTTTAAACAGCGGTAATCGACGCAAAAGCGAATCGAGCCGTCTTTTTTCCTCACAAGTACCACAGGTGAAGACCAGGGACTGCTGGACGGCCGAATGACGCCACGTTGAAGCATGTCGGCCACTTGTTCGGTGATCACACGACGCTCAACAGGAGATACTCGGTAGGGACGCTGTCGCAGAGCCCCGCCGCGGTGGTCTAGTGGCTAAGGTACTCGGCTGCTGACCCGCAGGTCGCGGGTTCAAATCCCGGCTGCGGCGGCTGCATTTCCGATGGAGGCGGAATTGTTGTAGGCCCGTGTTCTCAGATTTTGGTGCACGTTAAAGAACCCCAGGTGGTCAAAATTTCCGGAGGCCTCCACTACGGCGTCTCTCATATACATATGGTGGTTTTGGGACGTTAAACCCCACAAATCAATCAATCAACGCTGTCGCAGAGGCGCTTGGGAGACAACGGTGTGCGTTCGGCCTAAGGACGTCTGCTGGCAATTGAACGAGCCGCGAAACTGGTGAAGAAGATCTAGAAGCTTTTCGCGGTGTGGTTCTTCAAGTTCGCCACAAATTGAGGGGCCAAACAAATTATTGTTTTCGTGGACAATTGAATGGGCAGATGGCGTCAATGCATTAAGCTGCAAATCACTTTCACCATCAAGGTCGAAGATGGAGGAAACGTCTAAGTCTTGGAATGTTCCAATACATTTTCCGTGACTCAAGGCTGTGGCAGACGGCAGAGAATATGTGACAAACAACTTTGTAGCACCCGCCGAAATATCTAGAACTGCAAACGGCAACGTGAGACTCTTGCGACTTTGGAATGTTTGGGAAGGCGTGAACAACACGGCAGGCTTAGACACATCGGCACAATATACGGGAACAAATGCTGCGCTAGACGGTGGTATGTTGATGTAGTCAGCGACAAACAGCTTGTTCAACGGAAATTCCGGAGACGAGGCACACAACGCAGAGAAGGCCACTTCAGCACGAGCACAGTCGATAACCGCATGATTACGAGACAGAAAATCCCAGCCGAGGATCACATCAAGAGAACACGTCTGTAGCACAAGAAATTCAACGGTATACAAAACTTCTTGGATGAGAATGCGGGCGGTACAGGCAGCTTATGGTCGAATATGGTGAGCACTGGCAGTATGGAGGGACAACCCCTTTGGCGTTGTGGTAACCTTCCGAAGCAGGCAACAAAGTTTCAAATCAATTACTGAAACGGCAGCACCAGTGTCCACAAGCGCAAGGGTGCGGTAACCATCCACAAAAACGTCGATGAGGTATGTCGGAGAAATGCGCGGACTTGATTCTTTCGACGACGACGAAGTTCGTGCCTCCGGAACTGCGGCATGTAGTTTACCGCGTCTGAAGGGCAGGAACGACGGCGCATAGGCGACAGGGAGCGACGTCGGGGAGATAGAGATCGGTGACTGAATGAGGGAGGGCGGTCGAATGAAGAGGATCCTTGCTGACGTGCCGTGTTGTTAAAGCGCTGAGAGTAATGCGACGATCTTTGCATGGTGTCGCTCTGAACGAGAGGGCGGCGGCGGCACAAGGGAGTCACAGGTCCTGCGTAACCTTAAGAATAGCAAATCGGGCGGTTGTCTGCGGTGTGCCACGGATTCGGAAACGCTGCAATCGGCCGGCTGGACGGAACTGTTGATGACTGAACAGGGATCGGTGAGGTAGCATAAGTGGGCTGTCGAGGTGCTCTGGCTGCAACGACTAGTGCATACGTCAAGGGTGCGGCCTCCAGAGGTGGTGAACGAGCGAAAGGCAAAGCGTTCGCTACCTCATCTTGTATGGCGTTCCTTATGGCCGGGGCCAGATGATCTGGGGCCAAAGGATGCGTTTGTGCTGGCTCGGGCGCGCTCAATAAACTGGAGAGCTGCAGAGCGACTTCCTCACGCATGAACTGCTTTACGCGAGCCAACATGTCGTTCTGGTCTCCGAGAGTCAAGGCTGCGATGGAATCACGTTGTTCCAGAGAGCGCCGTGTTTGGGCGCGTTGCTTGCGCTATTCGTCAAAACTCTGGCACAAGCTGACGAGTTCGGCAATGGTTTGTGGGTCCTTGGCTAATAACATTTCAAATGCGTCATCGCATATGCCCTTGAGGATTTGTTTTATTTGGTCAGCTTCGAGCATCGCTAGGTTTACCCGCTTGCACAAATCAACAACGTCTTCAATGTAGCTGGTAAAGGTCTCTCCTGGCTGTTGAGCACGCTCACGAAGTCGTTGTTCTGCGCGGAGTTTTCGCACAGCAGGGCGGTCGAAGACTTGCGAAAAGGAGGCCTTGAATGAATCCCAGCTGGCAATGTCGGCTTCGTGATTGCGCAACCAGAAACTAGTGATGCCGGACAAGTAAAAGCTTACATAGGTGAGCTTAGCCGCATCGTCCCACTTCTTCGCTGCGCTCACCTTGTTGTAAGTAGCGAGCCACTCCTCAATGTCTTGGCTGTCAGTGCCGCTGAAGATCGGTGGGTGACGCAGTGGCCACACGCCGGGACATGTAGAGGCGGGAACTTGCAAGGTACCTTGGGTGGAGGGTTCTTTCGGCATTGCTGGCACTGCAGGTAAAGTGCGACTTCGTAGTTACAGCTTCGAAGACTACCCGGCACCTCCACCAAATTATAAGGGCGTTTATTGAATGAAACCAACTGCCTGGTTCAAGGGGCGTCAGTCAGTGTCACGAGCTCAGCTCTTCGTCGTTGTCGTGTTTTAGGTGCTCCAACTAGATACTGTCTCTCTCTCTCCCTTTTCCACACTACAATATATATATATATATATATATATATATATATAGAGAGAGAGAGAGAGAGAAAGAGAGATAGATAGATAGATATCCACTTTTCTTTCTTCTTATTTACATTGCATTGGTTCTAATAACTTCCCTTGTACTTTCCTTGGCATTGCTGTCTTTTAGATCTCATCATATATATATATATATATATATATATATATATATATATATATATATATATATATATATATATATATATATATATATATATATATATATATATATATATATATATATAGTCGTCTTTGGAGTCATTTAAGCTAAGCTACATTTGCATAGTTCACTATACGTACGTCGGAGTGGACTAACCAAAAAACAAATGAAATCAATACATCTAGCTTTTAGTTGATATGCAATCTTGTGCCATAAAGGTAAACACAATATGGTGGACATAAAAACAATATTGCATTATGTCATACATCATACATATAATTTAAAAACCATGGCTTTAATCCCTTTCAAGGGGGAGCATATTTTACTCTATTAGAAATGCACGAAATCTTATTTCCATGTATTTACAGCTACTTACGAATTTTTCTGATGAAGCAAGTGTTGGTTCAAAGCGGAGATCAACTGTGTGGATAATTTTTTCTCAAGGTGGCGTCTCATTGCACCATTTTCTATGGCTCTCCTTTCCTCTTACGAATTTATGACACTCTTCCTTGCAAGCAGCCAAACTAAGTTATTTTTTAAATCAATATGTACTCTTTCATTGTCCCCTCTAGACAATAAACTCTCGCCAAATAAATAAAAAAGTAAGTAATCTTTGTAATAAAATGTCTTTTTTTTCATATGACATTTCAGGCACTTTGCATGCTTTTTCCTGCCTAATCTGCGGGACTCTATGTCCTTATGGTGGCTGCATTTCTGCACATAAAAATAACGCACCCTCGACACATGTTCACTTATTGTAGTCATTGCGCAGATAGAGCAAAATCACATTTTTCAATGCTCTATGAAAATGCAGTTTGTATATCACATGCGTTGAAAGCTTTGGGTAGTCTGTCTTGGGTCTTACAGACATGCACAAGTGTGTTCTGACATTTTTATAGCTTGGCCTTTCTAACACCACTTATTTATGCATGTACGAAGGCGTTAATATAGAGCTGTTAGGAAGCATTTTTTGTGCATGGACAGTGTTTATGCACTTTTTCACACCTACCAGGGCTTTTTTTTTTGGCCAGATGCGCCGGGTTGGTTCCCGTAATAGTCAAGATGCAGAAGAACGGCTAATGGAGCTGGTTGATTAGGTTTCAGTGTAATAATGGTTGCAGCGCAAGCACGAAAATGCTGGAAGAAAGGCAAACAATAGGCGAGAAATAAAAGGCAAAGAGAAAAACACATGTTGTCCTCTTTGCCTTCCATTCTTCGCCTTATATTTTGATTTCTTCCAGCACTTTCATGCTGCACTGCAACCATTATTACAATGAAAGTCAAGATGCCTTTTATTATTAATACACGCACAGTATTATATATTTTATGCGCACGTTGCATAAAAGGCAACACGTCACACAGCAATGCTAGCACCACGTTGCTGATATATTGCGAAAACATTGATTTAGTGTTGAAAACGTGATCCTGGACGTTGCCACATCGTCCTTAATGTTACAAGCAACGTTATCATGTAACCAAAAAACAGGACATTAGGTGCTTGTAGGCAACGTTGCTGACTGACATCTGGGTGCTTTCATTCAACGTGGGGATAACCTTCAGCGTTACTTGGGAGCGCACCTTCATTAAAATATAAATTATCTGGTCGCATCAAACAGGGAAAGCCTTTTGGGGGACATCTCCAAAAATTGCATACATCAATTTTTTCGCGGTTTCATTAATGTGGTGCACCTGCACTGTTGTTAATTTGCACTTGGCGATATAGCGTATGAATTATTGCCTAAGGTCGTCGAGCAATTACTTTTATAGCTATGGTCATTGATGAAGCGCGAGCACTTGGCTTTGCGAAGAACACTCAGACGTTTATTACAACGCGGCATCGCGTAAGCGCTGTAGCAGACGCCCGCGGGACTGGAATCTGAGATGCAATTAATCATTGGCTATCATCTCTCTACTTTCTATGCTAGACGCTTATCGTACTTTGTTGCTATTATCGGCTCACACTTCTTTCTTACATTGTTGTTTCATCAGTTTTCGTGTGTCCTCCTCACCCTCGTAAACTCCAAGCAAGTTAAATTCGTACAATTGCTATCGTAATCTCTCGAGATTGAAGAATTCTTGGCCTTGAAATTGCGCGGCTAAAAGAAAGCTTTTTGAACACGCCTCACATCACAGTATGTGGTTTTCACAGTTAGTTTCGACATTGAACCACGAATAATTTTTTCAGTAAACCCGGGCACGAGTGCTGGCCCAAAAGCAGTGTTTTTAACGGCCGCACAACACGGCATCCGTCAAATCCAAGTGGAGGTGGCGATATGCTATCGGTGGTCAACGATAACCAAGCCCGGTCCCACACACTGACATCTCGTACAGACAAGGGCCAAGATCAATTCACGTTCAAGTTCAGTGCCACCATCAAGCAGAAATACCAGCAGAGTGGGAGTTAGCGATACACCCAGTGCGCATCCTGAAACGGGAGCGGACCCCTACGGAAGAAGGCTAAAGAAAGCAGTCATCCAGCTGCCGCGGGTCATCCACCAGATAACAAAGACAAGGACCCTTACGAGGTGAGCTGGGCTAGCATATTTGGCTCCGGGCTTTCCTCCTTGGCTGAGAGAAAGATTAAATTTTAAAATATGCTGTTACGACAAAAACTAATTTAGCTCAAGTGTCACCGTATGAAAACAATTGATTAGTACAAGGCCTTACATGCAAACGCAGTTGATGAAGCAGAGATTGACGAAGAGATGCAATACTGGACAACACAGGCAGGAATGAATTATTTGGGGAAATCTACATTGGGATCAAGTACATAAACCAAAACAGGAAGTGATAATGGTGCCATTGGAGAGGATAACATAGAGGGTATGGTAATGCGATGGATACAGTGCCTGCAAACAGATAAAATGCAAGAGCTCTAGAAGGTCAATAAACTAAGCGTTCAAACAGCAGTCGAGGAGAGCATTAGGAATACAATGAAGCACACCAGTCAAGTAGTCTTCGAGCAATGGCTGCTTATACTACTAGACCGCGAATCAAAATTGGATGAAAAATTGCAGGGACGTGATTAGGGCATCCGGGCAAAGGTCCCCGAATTATTGGGTAAAAAACTAGTAAACTGACTTATAGACGCGTTTTTTCGCGAACTTGAGAGAAATCCCAAGACTACAACCTGCAGGAATAGGATGACTCACGCACGCAACCTGAAAATTATGCAGTGGAAATTTTGCAGTATTCGTAATAAAAATTAAGCCCTGCAAAATAACGTAGATTTTCTCGCCCGAATGCCTGATATTATTGCGCTGCAGGTTGTAAACACTCAGCCTTAACCAAGACACTTCAGCAACACCAAACGAACGCATCTACTTACCTGCTGGCACACGAAGTCTGGACTGCATTAACCTCAGATCTCGAGCTCATACAAAATGCAGACTGTAAGTTTGTTCGGCTTCTTCCTCACACATGATCAAAAGCCAGCGCTTATGATTTTGAAATTCTGAGCAGAGCGCGTTATAGGGCTGCTACATTCAACGAAATACGTCACAAGGCACTCCCCCACGCACACCAGATCCAGATCTAATAGTGAGGGAGTGTAATGCGCATGCACTTCAGTAAAAATAAACTAAGAAGAATAGGAATGCAAAAATGCGTTATTTTTCAATAAAATACAGAGCGCTAAAGAAGAATTCAAGGGCAGAAAATTGCCGTCTACCTTATGTAATTGTAGCTTTACGTCACTCACGAACCCACAGCAAGCCACGAGGATAGGCAATAGTCTATCTCGGGGTACATGCCCTGATTTTTCGATAGCGAGTAATGTACCACTATGAATGGAATAACACTCAAGAAACGCTTTTGAGCGAACATTGTATCCTCGACCTGACGCTACAACATGAATACTGCCGTAAACGCAGAGCATAAGCTAAGCTCATTGATTCGGCTGCCTTCAGAGAGCAAGAAGATAGCCCTCTTTCATAGCCCATAGAACAATACGAAGAATCAATTCACAGACTAACTGGCACCTAAGAGCGATACACGCGTGATCTCCAAACTATGGCGGATACTTCCGCTATAAGGGAGCTTTAGAGTAACGTCTGGAGACGTTGCGGGCGTTGCCTTAGTTGCGGGCGCCAAATGAGCTTTAGAATATCGTTTACCCCTCCTAGGTAACAATGTAGGGGTTTTAGCTGCCCCACAAACTCAAATTCACGGAAACTACACATAGCGTCGACACCAGCGTATGCGGGCCGCACACGGGCCGCACACGCCACTCACTATTTCGGATATTCTGCGGGTGGGCCGCGAACGTGAACGGCGGCTCGCGTTACGACCCACGTGCAGTGGCACCGACCGCACTGCAAGGGCTCGCGGTGCGCTATTCTACAATTCCCTATTGAAAATCATCTGCTCCATCTATGGGATGCACGAAGATCCTTAACGTTGTGGTGGAAACGCCATAAATTAAACAGGTGGCTCAAACTTTGTATGACCAGGCTCACACTGGAGGCAGAGGAGTATGCATGGAAACTGTCACGGTATAACTGGCTTGCCAAGTGCGCCTCCCTTACGGAACTTTGTGTACTAAGACAGCACGTAGCATCCTAAGATGCCTCTTCGAACCGAGTCAATTTAGGGGAGAGCAACAGCGATGCCTGAAATTAGCTTTTCACGGACTTCAATGCAGTAACTAGAACCTCATTCTGGCACTTCAAGACAGATATGTGTACACTTCTGAAGATAATGAACGTGAACAGGATTATACTGAAGCCAAAAATGAGGAATCAGACCGTGAATTCTTCACCAACAAAATCTAGGCAGCCTTCGGTGCCATGAGGCAAAGCACAATACCCAGGGGCGACAAAATTACCATCTTTACTCTGGCCAATCTCAATGGTAATATACCCGAAAGCCTGAGAATATTTATCAATGAGTGTTGGCGAAGCGGCATCTCACGACTCGCCCAAGGCCTGGAAAACGGTGGATGTTGCGTCCAACCCTAAGTCAGCCAAAGAAGTTAATATCAATGATCTTCGCCCGATACTCCAAACCTCATACTTGGGCAACCCCATGGAGAAAGCAGTGCACGAAGGGCTGTCTGTACTTTGAGGACCACGCGCTCATCCCCGACACCATTTTCAGGTTCCGGACACAACTGTCAACGTGACAGCTACAACTTAAAAAAGAAGTTATTGATTCTAATAGCAAGTACAATCTTAGTGAAATTCTTGAAACAAACTTCAAGGGGGAATCCGACCATGGGCAGCACTCACTAATATTGCGTAATTTGCAAGCAACGGGCTGTGGAAGACGCAAATTCAAGTACATCACGATCACTTGTTGGCCGGCCCACATGTAACAATCAATACAAGAGACTTAAGGTCTGCACCAATCAGCATGGGCACGAGTGGCACACCTCAGGGGGCCACCCTCTTCCCGCTCCTCTTCAGCTTGAGTGCGTTCGAATACTGACTGTAGACGGCTACATAGACAGCTAAATTACCTGCGGCTTTGTTAGTCCAATTCCAGTAGTTACGTTGCCAGCAAAATACATAGCTCCAAAGAGACCGCATCGTAGACAAATACGGTTCAGGCTACCTTGCTGTTCCAACAAATGGCGCCTCAACAAATTGCTCAGATAGATCGGATCTCGCCGGAATGCACACAAGCAGACCCAGGCAGCACACCGGCGTTGGACCAATCTTGCACCAGTATCGGCTAACGTCGGCAGCAATATTGGCCCAAGTTCGGCATCTCGCGCAAGTGCAACTTCTTCCGATGTAGGACCGATGTTCAAGCCGACCTGGTGCGGACGTTCTTCCGTTTCATTTGCCAATATCCAGCCAACGCCGGCCCACTCTACGCATGCCAATGAAGTCCCGTCCTTTCACCGACGTAGTTGCCTACATACATCCAGCAAAGGACCATTCTGGGGCCACTTTCTTGCCATTGAAATGCCATTATTACGCCAGCATTTGCATTACGAGGAATATCAGCTATCATTGGCTTGCCAATATATCACCGTTATTAATATGGGCTTTTTACTACTGGCATTCCTTAGCAGGTAAACTTTACATTAAGCGATTAGAACTTCCCCTAGCAGCTTATAGCAGCCCCATACGAGCTTCACGGTGTAGTATACTTCAAGGCGACTGATCACTGGATCGCTAGTGTAGAAACACTACACGATTCCACTAACTCGTCCATTTGGGCCTTTTTTCGTGCATTGCCTATTACCCTCCCCACATGTAGAGCATAAGACTGCACAAGTCTAGTTACTGTCTAGTTTTCCCCACACTTCCTCCTCGGTTTTGCGAGAAATTGTAACATAGGCTGTTCGATCAAGTATTAGCCAAAAACATCAACTAAAATATCTGCTTGGTGCAAATATTCCACACACACGCAATCTATAAATAGGAATAGCAGAACACAATTTTTTAACTTTATTTCTAAATATACCACGTCACACCATTTATTTTTCAGTTCAGCTTTTCAAGTTACTGCTGTTCAGTAATTAAGCCCAAACTAGGAGGCGAGTTCAGCAAGGCTCTATGGGCATCGGGCTGGCAAGAGCAGCAAAGGTGGGGTGATGATTTGGAGGCTGCAGCAGGGGATGAGGTAATGACGGTGGGCAGCTCAGGTTCCTGCAAGCAGCGATTGGGCAGGAAACCAACCATCACAGGCTGTCGCAGATCCTTGCTCTGAGCGTCAGCAGCGATCGGGCTGCAAATATATGAACACATGTGTGAAGTGCCTTTCCTAGCCTTCACCGAGGCCAACAAATTTCAGCAGCCACGTCTTGATAAAATGCTGAGCTTTTTCAAACATTTGCATACGTAAATAGCAATAAACACCTCAAAATAAGTTCTAAGCACTGCAGTATAACATATGTGCAAGCTAAAACAATGAAAAACAATGAAGAAAAATGACAGCAGACATTATAATGAACTATCTAGATAAAGTGCCATGTGGCCATTATGAGAAGAAACGAACAAATACTTCAACAGTCATTGTGCAAAAAAAATCTGCCACAGACCAAAATATTTAGGAATGGGTTTCAATGAAAGTTGATTAAAACAAGCTTGTCTGGCTAATTTACAAATAAACACAAGGTTTTTCATGATTTCTAAACATAACTTACAGGGTTGCAAGCCAGGTGAACTAGTCTGCAGCTATAGCCTACGGCTGTATAAGTTTATAATAGGACAACAAGACATACGACCGCACGAACTTTCAACTCTGGATTATTCTTGAGCACACATAAGCTAATACTGCACAAGAGGATCACTGACCACCAGATAGACAACGCTAGATGAAAGAATCTATGCAAACTCAATTTCAGAACTGACACTTGTGGAGTATTGCAAGGCTCCTGTATTACTTTTAAAATGGTATCTCCAAATGCTACAAAAGATGTGCTGAAGTGTTTTCCCATGTTGTTATTTTTGCTATAAAAAAACCTCTGAAATTTCACGTGCTTTTTCAGACTTGCATTTATCCGAAGTCTTGGTTTCATAGGAGACCAGGACTGTATAGGTGGCTCACCAGAAAACCGCACTTGGCAGAGAGTCGTGACACAACTCAGCCATTCGCGCCCAGACGACCTACTGCAGGGAGAGCACGCACGTGTGGCGTTGCCGTGCTTCATTTTGGAACGAACAGCTCCAGAAGCCACTGCACCAGTAATACGGCACTGTGATTACAAAAACAGTCTGAAGACTACTCTCACATAAATAGCACTTGAAAACTGACAGAAGCTCTGCAAGGCGGACTGCATCTATGCATGTGGCATCGAAGAGATAGTGTTGTGCAGTGATGGCAACTCCCTCGTGATCATTTTCTGGTTGGGTTTTTTTGCTATGGTAGTACCGGCTTATATGCCCGTGCGGCGACGATACTACACTGCGCACTTCTGTAGTAAAAAAAAAGCGAATAAGTAGTGGCTGCGGCATCATTTTTTTTTCTGTGGCAGCATATATACACCCAGTCTGCGGTATGTATATACGTGGACATTTATTGAGCAAACCACTGTGACAGCATAGCACGGGTGGTGTCGCGGTCTTGTGATTTATAGCGCGGGATAGATCTCCGATCACAGTGGCTGCATTTATATGGAAATGAAATATAAAAAGAACACCCGTGAACCGTGTGTTCGAATGTGCGCATTGGAGAATCCCAAGCGGTCACAATCTTGGTACGCACCCTACAGCGTACCAGAGAATGATATCTTGTTGGCACATTAAAGCCTAGCAATTATCGATGTTGAACAGACATGTTCATTTTAGGCCAACACAGGCAAGCGGAAGAAAACAAACTGTGTGTTAGGTGAACTAAACAATAAGTGAACACCGAAGACATCTGATACTTTTCTAGCAACGCATAAATTCTGATGTTACTTAGCCACGGCAGCAAGTGAGAAAAACGTTTACCGAATTGGCTGGCTCCATAAAGCTAAGCTTTGAGGAGTCCGCTCCTTTGTTCGTAACAAGAACCTTGTCTTTTGCACAGATAAGTTCAACAGAGGCACTTCGACATCGAGTTTACACTGCAAGAGTATCTTTTATAACAGTTCAGAGGCACGGGAACGTGGCCCTGCAAGAATGCTGTGGGCAACGCAGCTTTCCTTTACGCGTACATAAAAAAAGACTACCTGCCTATCGTTTCGTTCTCTACACGCAGTGGCATCAGATAGAGTTTAGTGATGGTCAAATGGACGGACGCATGGAAACTTTGGTAGCCTTGAAGTTCACTACTCCACACTCAGTGGGCCAGATAAAAAAAGTTTACAATGCCATTTGTTGCATGATATGCTCGTTTCATTTCCGGCAAAACACCGTTTTAACTCGACTGTTTGGCCCTAGTTTCCACTGGTGGCTGTCTTCGCTATCGAATAAAAATAGCAGACACGTGCCATCCGGTTTAGAAACGAGGCCGACAGCACTAGAAAGAAGAGAGAGAACAGAATTTCGCTCGGCTGACCACTTAGATGCAACGCTGCCTACTCTTTCTATGTTCTGCCTTTCCTCTATACGTCCTTGTTTTTACATACTGTTGCATTTGAGTGCGCAGCAGTACCGCCAGCGCCCTTTGTGTTTTTTAGAGAAATATATTTTCTTAGTGCGACGGGAAGGTTTCAGAAGGAAGATATACATTGATTGATATGCAGGTTTAACTTCCCAAAACCACCATATGATTATGAGAGACGCCGTAGTGGAGGGCTCCGGAAATTTCGACTACCTGGGGTTCTTTAACGTGCACCCAAACCGGAGCACATGGGCCTACGCCATTTCCGCCTCCATCGGAAAAGGAAGATATATCAGAAAGATAGGACAGAGCGCACACTTACAGCCAATTTTATTGCAGAGATGGTGAGAATATATATACGGTCAAGAGGGCGAGGAGATCACGCACAAAAGAAAGGACAAATGATGGCGCATGCGCCAAACCACCTTGTTTCATTCTTAAAACGACAACTTAACTGAAAAGATACCTGTATTCATTCTTCGACAAATTGACAGGTATCTGTTCCGTTAAGTTGTCATTTTAAGACAGGAATAAGGTGGTTTTGCGCATGTGCCATCGTTTGTCCTTTCTTCTGTGCGTGATCTCCTCGCCCTCTTGGCCGTATATATATTCCCGCTATATGTGCAATAAAATTGGCTGTATGTGTGCGCTCTGTCCTAACTCTCTGCTATACCTTCCCTCTGAAACATTCTCTGCGCACTAAGGAAGTATATTTCTTTAAAAAAACTGCAATACCAACCGGCCCAAAGAGCCACTCCTTTGGTTTTGTTGCGGCGATGCGCGCACACATCATCTCTACCAGCCGCCACTCTCGTTGCGGTAGCAGCTGAGAAGTACGCGCTCTCTCCGCCAGGGTGGCCATAGAAACCCCAGCGCTGGTTCCCTATACTAGCAACGTTTAGGATTCGATGGTGCGGGTTCGGAAGAAAAAAAACCTTCGAGAAGGATAGCTTCGACATAGCAAACTTTGAACGACCCCTTTTCTTGGGATGAGTGACAGAATTCAAACCTTATAGGCACATCATCAGCACTATGAGGAGGGCTCTAAATAACTAGAGATGACTGCGAAGACGCAATTTGTTACGCAAGTGAATCCACTAGGCAAACAAGGTATCATTGAGGTAAAACATATTGATTGAGGAGGTACATGTATGAATAGATTTTCATACAACAGTGAGGTTGCTATACAGAAACCAGTTGCAGATAACTGAATGAACTTTTGATTGTGTAACGTTGTGCTAGCCTTATGTTTCCAATCATATTCAGCCAACAACACCTTTTTCACAAAGCTGCCCCACACGATGCAGTCATTTGCCCCACCTCACCTTCCCACCTCAATAGATCCATTTGTATTAAAAATGCGGATCAGTAGAACACTCCGTAGTGCGAGGGAAGGTTTTATAAACGTTCTGCCTTTAGTCATTTGCCTTTATATTGACGATTCTCCAGCAAGGGATAAAAAACCTGAAATATCTGTCACAAAGTAACGCCATTGCACGGTAGTACAGGTCTTCTACAACTAAGCTAAATTCACTGCATGTCTTCGGATCATTATGCCGCAGAAATATCACGATAGCCCCTGAATTGGGCACAAAAAAGGAATCATACTAACGCTACGCCATGCCCCAAAAAGTACTCATGATTGCTGTTAAGCGCTACAACATGAGGTAAACGACAAGGCCAAGTTCAACGAGGTGATAGGACTAAAATGTCAGTGAACCTCTTGTGATGACGTTTATTGAACCGGAGAAGTCGCAACGATGTCGCAACGAAAAATGGCCGTACGACAAGTCTGGCAAAAGGCGGCCCAGGTTCTCGTGCAATCAGAGCACGGGGTTTTTCCTTCTCTTTGGAAGGCGCATACACGTTAGTGCGTATGCTCCACACGGTAGTGCGTATGCTCCATAGAGATCGATACCCACGCGGTCGAATGGGCGAGCCGGGCATGGGAGCGGCTGTAACATGCCAGTAAGGTGCCGCGGAGGTGTCTTGTTCTGTTGGCAAGTGGTGCAAGACTGAACGTATTTCTGCACAAAGCGATACATTCCTCGCCAGTAATATCGTTGGCGCAGCCTTTCGTAGGTTTTCAGGACACCTGCGTGAGCACTTTGAGGGTCTGCATGGAAATTCATGCAGATGTCAGAGCGCATATGAGTTGGGACAGCAAGGAGCCACTTCCGACCACCAGGCATGTAGTTGCGGCGGTACAGAATGCTGTCTCGCACGGAAAAGTGGGCTGCTTGTCGGCGTAGCGCTCTCGTGGAAGGGACAGCAGACGGATCGGTAAGGTAGTCGAGTAACAATGCAAGGTATGGATCTTTACGCTGCTCCGAAAGCATGTCAGTGGTGTCTATTGGTGACAAGGTGGTAAAAAGTGGTGACAGAGAAGCCACATCTGGGGTCAAAGGCGATCGCGAAAGTGCATCGGCATCTGCATGCTTGCGACCGGAACGATATACTACACGGATGTCGTATTCTTGCAATCGAAGTGCCCAACGTCCCAGGCGTCCGGACGGGTCTTTTAATGTGGACAGCCAACATAGAGCGTGGTGGTCTGTGACCACGTCGAAAGGGCGGCCGTAAAGGTACGGGCGAAACTTCGTCAAGGCCCAGATTATGGCCAAAC
Organism: Rhipicephalus microplus; assembly: GCF_043290135.1. Classification (NCBI taxonomy): domain Eukaryota; kingdom Metazoa; phylum Arthropoda; class Arachnida; order Ixodida; family Ixodidae; genus Rhipicephalus; species Rhipicephalus microplus. The sequence continues at coordinate 240,633,340 of NC_134702.1, forward strand.
ACTCCTTCTCTGTCACGGAGTAATTCAATTCAGCCTTCTTGAGAGCGCGACTTGCATAGGCGACTACGTATTCGGCTTGGGTGCCTTTCCGTTGTGCCAAAACTGCACCAAGACCGATGCCACTTGCATCGGTGTGAATTTCTGTGGCAGCAGCGGGGTCGTAGTGACGAAGAATGGGTGGTGAGGTCAGCAGGCGGCGCAGCTGGCGAAATGCGTCGTCACATGCAGGTGACCATGCAGATATACCTTTGCTGTTGGAGAGCAGACTTGTTAGAGGTGCGATGATGGACGCGAAGTTGGGCACAAAGCGACGAAAGTACGAGCAGAGACCGACGAAACTTCTTAGAGCTTTCAGTGATGTGGGCAACGGGAAGTCAGCGACAGCCCGAAGCTTATTGGGATCCGGAAGAACACCGTCTCTTGTGATGACATGTGCCAAGATGGTTAGTTTTCGTGCTGCGAAGTGGCACTTTTTGGAGTTAAGTTGTAGGCCCGCAGAAGTTAGACACGTCAGAATCTCGTGGAGGCGAACAAGATGTGTCGGGAAATCAGACGAAAAGACTACGATGTCGTCCAGGTAACACAAGCAAGTTTTCCACTTATGGGCACGCAAGATGGTATCGATCATGCGCTCAAATGTGGCAGGTGCGTTGCAGAGCCCAAATGGCATCACTTTGAACTCATATAGACCATCTGGCGTTACAAAGGCTGTTTTAGGGCGATCACATTCAGCCATTGGCACCTGCCAATACCCAGAACGCAGATCCAAGGATGTAAAGTACTCGGCGCCTTGTAAACAGTCAAGAGCATCGTCTATTCGTGGTAGCGGGTAGACATCTTTCTTCGTAATCTTGTTTAAGCGGCGATAGTCCACGCAAAATCGAACGGTGCCATCTTTTTTCTTGACCAGAACGACAGGTGATGACCAAGCGCTTTGAGAAGGCTGTATCACTCCACGTTTAAGCATGTCGTCTACTTGCTCCGTAATGACGCGGCGCTCTTCGGTGGAAACGCGGTAAGGACGCTGTCGCAGAGGCAAATGTGAGCCGGTGTCAATAGTGTGAGTGATAGTCGTGGTGCGGCCCAAAGCAGGTTCTTGAAAGTCGAAAGAAGAGCGAAACTTGTTAAGGAGAGCAACAAGTTGGCGGCGATGCGAGAGGGGAAGGTCTGCGTCAATAGCATTGTCGAAGGCTGACAAACTTGATGGCTCAGACGCATGAGTTATTGCGGCAATGTGACATGGCGTTTCGTCGGGAACAATAATATCATCGATATGGTCGACAGGTTGCACATATCCCAACGTTTCACCACGAAGTAAGCTGATGGGGTAGTTGCAGTGGTTGGTAACCAGCATTACGGTTAAACCAGATGCAATTGTAAGAACGGCAAATGGGAGAACGATGCCCTTGCGTTCAGTAAAAACAGGAGATGGCGTAAACACCACCGTGGCGTCAGGTTGCGCCACACATGAAAGGCTTACAGGGACTGAAGCTTCCGGGGACAAGGTGATGTCGTCGTCAGCGATGAGTTTGCAGAGCCGAGGAGACCGGTCGGGTGGTGGAAATTCATATGTTGGCACAAGGGACACTTCGGCACGGGAACAATCGATGATAGCTTCATGACCTGATAAGAAATCCCAACCGAGGATAAGGTCATGAGAGCAAGATGGCAAAACAAAAAACTGTACGACGTACAAAACATCTTGGATGACGACGCGCGCCGTACACAGAGCCGAGGGATGAATGCGTTGCGCACTAGCCGTGGACAGCACCATGCCACAGAGAGATGTGGTCACTTTCTTCAGTTTCCGACAAAATTTGACGTCCATCACAGAAACGGCGGCCCCGGTATCAATTAACGCTAATGTGGCGACTCCCTCAACATCGACATCAACAACATTTTTCGGCGAAAACGGAGGCCTTGGGAATTGCGCACAAGTTGCAGTTCTTGCCTCCGGAACTGCACTGATTAGTTTCCCTCCTCAGGAGGTGGTCGACGACGCATAGGCGATGGCGACCGGCGACGAGGGGATGGGAAACGAGCAGTCGATGGGCGGCGATCCGAGTCTGAGTGCCTCTGTTCATATGCAGATGCGGTGGCCTGCTGCGGCGCGTAGGTAGGAGTTCCGAAGTATGCGTTTGCAGGTGTGGGGCGACGGCGGCAGAAGCGTGCAATGTGGCCAGCGATGCCACAGGCGAAGCAGATAGGACGATTGTCTTGAGTGCGCCACTCATTAGATCGATGGAAAAAGCGAGGTGAGGGCCTGTAAACTGGAGGCGATGCCGGAGGAGGTGGAGCTGATAAGGCGACTGGATGCGGTGGGGGCCGCGCGACCACAGCTGCGTAGCTGAGAGGTGAAGGTGGTGCAGGTGGTGCGTAGCCGACAGCTGAGAGATTAGGCGCTACTGATGTGCACGGGTAAGGGGCCTGCACTGTAGGGAGGACATCACAAATTTCCGTGCGTATGGCCTGCTGCAGTGTCGTAGGCAGGCTTGCGGTGGGCGCGTCGCTATGCGGCAGCAGGGAGAGCTGTCGGGCGACTTCCTCCCTGATGAAGTCTTTGATCTGGTTGGACAGACTTTCTTTGCAAACGTTGGCATTTGTGAGTGTGACGGCCGAGATCGAATCCGGCGGTAGGACACTCTGTCGGGCGATGGAACGCTGACGGCGCAATTCATCAAAGCTCTGGCAGAGGCTTACGAGGATTACCACCGTGTTCGGGCTTTTCGCTATTAACATCTGGAATGCGCCATCCTCGATGCCCTTGAGAATCTGCCGAATTTTTTCTTCTTCGGGCATAGATGGATTCACACGCTTGCAGAGGTCGAGCACGTCCTCTATGTAACTAGTAAACGTCTCGCCAGGCTGCTGGGCTCGGTGGCGCAGGCGCTGGTCAGCGCGGAGCTTGCGGACCTCTGGTCGGCCGAACGCTTCAGTGACGAGTGTCTTAAAGGAAGACCAGTTGGCGATGGCGGTTTCGCGGTTCGTAAACCAAAGTTTAGCTACGTCTGCCAAGTAAAATATAACGTAGGCGAGCTTAGAGTCGTTGTCCCACTTGTTACTGGCGCTTACGCGTTCGTACAAGGAGAGCCAGTCCTCGACGTCTTGCTCGCCACTGCCGCTGAAGATTGGTGGGTCCCGTTGGCGAGTAGCGCCGGGGCAGGTAGACGGGACAGCCGGTGGTGCTGGCTGGGCTGGGATGGGCTGGTTGGCGACTGCGTCAGGCATGTTTTGCAGTGGTCTCTCGGGCAACTTGCGAGAGCGGAGCTCCAGGTCTGCTTGGGGATCTCAGCAGCCTCCACCAAATGTGATGACGTTTATTGAACCGGAGAAGTCGCAACGATGTCGCAACGAAAAATGGCCGTACGACAAGTCTGGCAAAAGGCGGCCCAGGTTCTCGTGCAATCAGAGCACGGGGTTTTTCCTTCTCTTTGGAAGGCGCATACACGTTAGTGCGTATGCTCCACTACACTCTGATGTTTTACTTGAATGAAATCAAATATTGCTTAAAAGCAATGTTTGCAGTGACTGGTGTGGCACCAGCTGTTGGCAATATTTTCTTAAAGGTAGTACACTAAGGAAAACCAATGTCTCAGTTTAGACGGAGATGCTGCACACCAAGACCACTCATGCCACAAGTTCATTATCAGCGGAGAAAATTGGGGTTGAAGTTTATTTTTAATTTTATGACGCACAAATTTTGAAAATGAATTGTAATTTTGCAACATGGGCTTGATGAATATTGCTGAAACTTCGTATCCTAGATCCATCACACCGACAGATGACAGTGTACTTAATTTTGGTGAGTTAATATTTACGTAAGACCCAGTACACGCGTTTGAACTTTCTGATGTCACGTGGTTTCGTGCAAAAAGATTAAGGTGGCATCTCCACCCACATTTTCTTTGCGGCGTTATCTTGCTTACCAAGCGTCGTTTTGCGGTACAAGTGGTATTTCCTGGATGGAGAAATTGTACTTGACTAATACGCGAAAAATGTTTTCGGTGTTAGCGTTTTTAAAGGTGTACCGAGACAAATTCGAGACATCAAAAAGGGACATATTTTGTTTCCACGGTATGCAAGTAGTATTACCATTTACCACACAATAGTCTGGCAGCATGCATAGGATAGTTACTTTGATTTTAAAGTTTTCGTTCCAGAGTATTGGCAAGCAATAGAGTGGACATTATGGTGACGAGTCAACAAGGTTCCTCCGAGTTTGCAAAAGGAGTTTTCATGCAGCCTGAATCACAGAAATCACTGTCATGGTCAATAGGGACAATGCGCTCATGGCTTATATTTACCACGAGCCGATCGCTTATCTGCCATTAGTACGTATCGAATTGCAAAGTTCCTGCAACGTCACACTGCCTTATCATATCACGGAGAAGCCACCCACTTCGTATCGAAACTGAAAGTGTCTTTTAAAGGTAGAGGTATTAAAACATATGCGATGCTTTCCCACGCAACACAAACTCTCTTCCTGAAGCCAATCGTCTCCTATAGAACAACACTTCCCAAATATTGAAAATTCGTCTCCGTACTCTTTTAAGTGATGCCGACAAGATTAATGAAGGCAGTAATATTGTATGGTTTGGCAGTATGCATTTCGGTACATGCACGATTACCTAATCAATTGTGAAGAGAACAATATTAACGAATAGATGGTAAATTACGGCCGGTCCATAGGCGCTCGCTCGCTCCCTGCTTTTATGGCCTAAGCAGACGCCGTGAGTGAAATATAGTTGTTTTTATACAGTGACAGCGCACTCCGAATGAGAGCGTCGAGAGCCAACTCTTCAAAACGCATCCGCATACACATTGCATTGTAAATCAGCTGTCCCTGGCCACTTTCTCTTGCCAATTGCTTTTCCATTTTTAGGAAGCAGCGAGAGTAGTAGAGGTGCACGAGTGTAGTAGGGTGCATGAGAGTAGTAGAGGTGCAGGAGTACCTAATGCATGAGTGCCAAGCAATGCAGGCACAGCCTGCATTTTTCGGCACTCATGCATTGGGTAATGAATACGCCCACGCAATAGCACAAAATCTTTTTTTAAGGCTCGAACACATTCTATTCGCCGAATTTGAAAATGTTTGAGGCTCGTGTGATTGGATTTATCATTTAGATGCACGTTAAAGAACTCCACATGGTGAAAATTCCAAAAGCCTTCCATGAAGGCGTCCTTCATAAACATATCAGTGAAATAACTTCCTCGAACAAAAATCCTTGACAATCACAGTTGATTCTTGAGCCATACAATGAAGATTAACTGCTACTGGACTGTCCGGAAAGTGTGAACAAGAGTCACAAAGAAGCGACGGCGCTAATTACTTCTGAAAAGTTTCTCCGGACTCTTCTAATTAATTGCATAAAAATGTTCACGTATAAATGACATGTCGTCTGGCTTTGTTTACAAGCCCACACAAAAGCATTTCTGGTTAGAAATAATGTCAGTACCTAAGCTAAAAGCATCACAACAAAGTTTTCCCAACAGTGTTTTTTTTCTTCAGGCGCAATGAAAACATATTAGTACTAATGAGAACATTTTCTGATTCTCTGAAATTGTATTGTTCCCCTGCGTCTGTGGCGAGCCTTATTGCATATGAAAATGTTTCACGTTTTTTCATCGGCACTGAAGATTGCATCTGGGATTGTGTGGGCTTGGGGTTGTTTTTTTTTACTACAGCGACTTTACAAAACTGTATCACTACATGCCCTTACATGTTTTTAACTTTTGTGTTTTCATTTTGAACAATTATTATTTTCATTACCATTCTTATTACTATTGCTATTACTCCTGCTATTGAGAGTGCTATTCACACCAAATTGTGAAAACCAGTGACCAACCCTATTCTGCTTTTACTTTCACCTTTTCAAGTACTTATTTCAATAAACACGAAATGTGATACCTTGGACAAGAATGTGCAAAATTTATCATTTTCATGGGCATTGGCTGCCGGCATGTGGATTCGAAGTAAACGTTCCCAAAACCATTTTTCTCAGAAAAAAAAGATTAAGTTGTCTGTCATTTCGTCTGCCAGTTAGTGACGGATCAGGTGGCCAAGCCTTCTGAACGCGACGCACAATGGTACATGCGTACAGAATGGAATATTTATCGATTTACTCCTGTCTTCAAGTATCAGAAAGAGTTGTGATATATGTTTTCTAACATGTTTCTATTGCATTGGAACCACCAGGAAGTGCGACAGTAGAAATGAACCCGTGCGCTAGCTTTTTGTTTTTCAATGAACGGCGGCGAGTTAGTTTGGAACGAGATTGTGGCAATAGGTAGAAGCACAGCCTATCTGTACACAGGCCGTAAAGAAAGCGAGCGTGCGCCTCCAGACCAGTCACAGGTAGATATACACGGGACATTAAAGAGAAGCAATGACTGTACTTAGATTAACAAACTGTGATCTGAGAACTCTATCGCTGCAAGTTTCACTCTTATCATTTCATTATTAATGAATAAAAATTAAGGTTAAAATTTCAATGTTAAATTTTGTGCTTAAACATTTTCTAGGGGTGCAACAGCCGAAATAGAATTTCTAGCAACTTTCGGAGCAGCAAAATGTTACTTTGCACTAAAACTCGAATTTGGAGCAGGTTACAAGCGAAAAAACATTCATTTTTTCACCACCAAAGACCGAATTTCGAGCGGCTTGAGAAAGAAGGCTTAGATTTAAATATCTATATGTGACATATGATGGGATGGATAGTTTGTAGAAGCAGAGAAGGAAGAATTGAGAATGGAATAAACATGGCGTATGATACCTGCGGAATGGAAGCTGTCTAAAGTGATTCCACTTCTTAAAAAGCAAGAAAAAGGATTCGCCTTGGACAATGTAAGGCCGATATCACTCACGTTAAATCTGGTTAAGCTAATTGAAAGAGTTTTGAATGGCCGGGTAATGAAATATAATAATATTAACGCAATATAAACCCCATTCAAATTGGTTTTAGATCCGGTTGCTCAATATGGTGTGCGCATGTTGATTTAGAGAGCCGAATACAACTGGCTCGGCGTCAGCACCAATACTGGGCTATAGTTACTCGAGATTTGGCTAAAGCGTACGATAGGGTTGAGCATTCAATTTTATTAAAACAGATGGAATATCACCACTTTCCTAACTACATCACTGCGTGGGTGTCGAAGTTTTTAAGAGGGACAGAATATTAGTGCATTAAAACTGCGTACTCGTCGAATAGATATAAGCAGACACGCGGCGCACCACAGGGGGCTGTCCTGTCGCCAGTTTTATTTACAATTATCTTAAGCCCCTTCCATCAACTAAGGATATTCAGTTATATGTGTACGCGGACGATATTGCTTTCTTTGCAAGTAATACCGACCTTCAATCCCTATACCAGAGTCTACAAAATTATCTCAATATGATAGCAAAATGGCCTAAAAATATTCATAGGACACTGAACGTAAAGAAAAGTGTGCTTCTTGCATTCTTTTTTCTGCAGCCTATCAACATCTCGTTAATGCACAGTAATGAGCTCATTCCGCAGGCGAATCCCTTTAAATATTTGGACATCATATATATTGACACATTAAATAGGAGAAGTCACATTGATGATGTGTACTCCAAGGCAACACGGGCCATGGGGTGGCTACGGAAGCTCACAAACCGTAGAGCGGGTTTAAGAAGAGATGTGCTAATAATGATATATAAACTTTATGTGCGGCCCATCATGGAATTCGGATGTGTATTATTTTCTGGCAGCGCAGCTTATAAAATGAGACCCCTAATACTGCTGGAAAGAGAAGCGTTGCGTTTGTGTTTGGGTCTACCAAAGTTTGTTGCAAATAACGTGTTGTATATGGAAGCTCACCTACCTTCTCTGCTAAATAGGTTTAAAATTCTTACTGTGCAAGCATTCTTAGAGGTATACAGTTTACACCATAGACTCTCATTTTACGCTTTCATTCAAGAACCGGCTTTATTTTTCAAAACACATTGGTCGCGACTACACACCCTTCAAATAGTATTTGCACAAGCGCTACTAAAGCGACTGAATGTAAAAATTAGACATATTGGTCCAATACACAACCTAAAGTCAATGCTTAGCATACAATTCGATGATATATTTCCGCATAACGCGAAACAATTGGCGTATAGGTATTTAAGTGACCAGTTGGCAGATTATCTAGCTCACCTAGAGATAAGCAATATCATTGCGACTGATGCATCTGTGTCAAAAGAAAAGGCTGCGGTTGGCATTTTCTCTCCTTCTTTGGACACGTCGTTTTCGATTCGACCCCCAGATTATACCCCTATATTCATTGCAGAATTATTGGCCATTGTTCTTGCCCTACGCGAACTGCCCTCAGCATCATTAGCAGTTATCATTACAGATTCGTTATCAGTTTGTAATGCACTTTCTGCGGCAGTAAATTCAGAGCTGATGAATACGTTTCGGCATTTAGTACCAAAAAAACGTAAAAAAACTGCATTTTCTATGGGTACCAGGCCACCGCAGATTATATTTGAACAAAATTGCGGACTCTTTAGCAGCAGTATCTCTGGTTGGGCCCACCATCCCAGTTTTGCCAGATACGGCTTACGTGACAGCGATAAGGTTCCGAAATGCTTGCCTGCATAGGGGAAAAGGTAATTTGGATTAATTCAAAGATTTCGAGCATTTTAGGTATTGCTGGAATAAACAGTGGTGTGTATCTCGCCAGTTAGAGGTCACTTATACCAGATTGCGCTGTGAAGTTCCACAACTAAATTATTACCTTAACAAAGCTCGGCTCAAGGCGTCACCGCTATGCATTTGGTGCAATAAAATTGAAACAACTGAACATTTCTTTTTATTCTGTCATCGTTATTCTTAACAGAGAAAAAGATATTTAGTAGCCCCATTACAAAAGCTAGGAATACAAGTAAATCTACCAGTAATTTTATCACTTGGCGGAACTTCATTTGGTTACTGCCACAGAGATGTATGCTCCACTGTGTTTGATTACATCAACGCAACTAAAAGATCACCGTGCTAGTAAGCCCCTACCTTTTCAGATCTTTAGTTTATAATTCGTAGTTATGTCTATCAAAAACAAGAGATGGTTTGACCGCTTGCTCAGCAAACATTTTTGTTTTTTCGTAGTAATATTTTTAAACTACTTTTTCAGATTGGCTTTATTTTTATTTTAGTTTCATTTAAGTATCCTGCCGCCCGGTTCTTGGCCCATTCCTCTCTGTGGGTAAGTGCCATCCATCAGAGGTCATCAGCATCCGCATCAGCGTATGAGCCAGGCCACGTCACCCAGTCATCGTAGGGTCACACGAGTCGACAGGGTGAAGACCTGGCGGCCACTTCATCAACCGGCCAGCATCTTCGAACGTCTCAGCAAGACGCAGTGACGGAACGTGGACCACAAAAGTACATCCCAACTCTACACCAAGACCAGCATCATGACAGCACCATCAGACGAACTTGACATCCCCAAGTACACCGGATCAGCGGACGACGGAACCGTACAGGACTGGTTCAACCTTTTCGAGCTCCACGCCGCCGCTGCATCCTGGTCGGAACGGGAGATGATCACAAACTTCACTGACTACATCTCAGGTGAGGCATTTAAATTTTACCTCACCCACATCTTCGAGAATGATGAGTCTTAGAAAAAGATCAAAGAAAAAATTATCACCCGTTTCAAAGAATGCGATGAATACCTGCCGATACCTAATCAGCTGATGGCTTTTTAAATCAACCATCACAGTTACGCGAAGTGTTCCCGCAGAAAGCGTATTTCCCAAACAAGACTGCAGAAAAAATATTCCACCATTGTACCATCAAATGACTCGTCTGAATACACTTCACGCATTACAACACCAACTAGAGACTTACACGTCGCAGTAGAGAAGATAATGCCACCGTATGCCAATAGGAATGTAGACCATTTTGCCAAAAGACCGAACTTAGGGTTGGATTTTTCCCGGGCAATTAAATCGGCATTTCCAATGTATTTAGGCACCAAGACACTTCAGGTATTACTGAACAACCCGAATCACTTGATGCTTCGTGTCGCACACATGGCACAGACAGCTTCGGACGCGTGACGGCATTTACGCTTGACGAGTTAGTAAATTCGCATGAAACCAAACCAGACAACGAATGTTCACAGAAACATCATTCGTTCAAAGTATTCAGCTCAGCAGTTCCATCTCCTGTCATCAACTTTACTGATAAACCTGATGAAGCACCTCATGAGGTCGTAGCATTTACGCATGACAAGTTAGTAAATCTGCACGAAACCAAATCAGACAACGAATGTTCACAGAAATCTCATTTGTTAAAAGTATTCAGCTCAGTAGTTCCACAAAAACAGAAGCATTCTAAATCAACATCTTGTGAAGAAAAGTGTTCTGCAGAAGCGTCGAGTGATCATCAATCACAAGATCGAAGCGACGTGAATCCAGTATACAACCTCACTGCCTATAATAAAAACAAAACAGCAGGTGTGACTTCTGATGACATAAGTACTCTTCAGGCAACCACCAACAATGAACGGTTTATAAATACAGAAGATTCAAGTGCCCCAAGCCCGCCACATTGTCTTGCGCCGGCAACAGTTGCATTGGTTGGCGTCGTAGAAGCCTGCGGAGGACTCACTAAGAATCCTGGCGCACCACGATCACCACCCAAGTAAGTTGACGGATACAAGAAACTACAACGTCAACGTATACTTCAGCATTGTCAACGACGAAACAAAACTTCATCGAGGGCACTCTTAAGGCTTAAAGAACGTTGCAAAAAGGCCGATCGTTGTGGATACATTCTCCACCAAAGATCAAGAATCTGCCTTCAATCAAAACTTCTGCGACATCGCCATAGAAAAATATCCAAAAACCACAAAAGCACCCCTTGTACTCGGCAGAAACACAGGCAGCGCCCAATCAACCTCGATTAACGCGCACGCAAGCTGCCTGCTTGGCCTGTGCCGCGACGAAGAATTCGATGCCTACGATATCAGAACTGTCGATTCTGCAAGGTGTTCGAACCTCGTTTGTTTGTAAGTTGTAACTCATGCGTTCTTTCGGGGAGAGGGGGAATCATGTGACATATGATGGGGTGGATGGTTTGTAGAAGCAGAGAAGGAAGCAGTGAGAATGGAATAAACATGGCGTATGAGCCAGGCCACGTCACCCAGTCATCGTAGAGTCATATATATATATATATATATATATATATATATATGTGTGCAAGCCATTTAAAATTCTCTAAATTATGCACAGTGAATATGAGCACTGCTATTTCAACAAAGTAGTATTTTCTATACTTACCCCACTCAGCAAACAATATTGAGGTCCACATTAGAAGTCACCAGGCCTGCCTAATTGTTTGAGAATTCAAATGTGGATTTCCCAAGATGGTGACCATGAGATTCGTAAAACTGGAAAAAAACTGACTTTTTACAGCTGCAGAGATGTCGTATTGTACTAAAAATAATTTTGCCAGTAACTTTTGTAGACATCAGCGAGAATATTAGTTCTCACAAATATGTGGCATATACATACATCAGTCATTGAACAAAATGTGCAGTGTCTAGAGACTACAACTATAAGCCCCTTCTAAATATTATAACGCTTTTCCACAGGCCACCCATGTTTTATGGAAAGGTGGCTTAAGCGGTGTTTCTGCACAGGTTAGAACAAGACCACGAAACTTTCGAGCAACAACCCCCCCCCCCCCCTCTCCAATTTTTTTTTCACGAAGGAGTTAGGTTTGGGGCACAACTTTTTGGCTTGCTTGCAAGGCGCGTTTGACCAGATAAAGTAATAATGGCACGCGCGAGTTGGTCTCGCAATTGCACCGGATATATATCGCATGTGCCGTTGCTGTGGCAACATACGTGGTGACGGCATGAACTAAAGCTGGTAGTGTACAAGCTCGATATGCTGAGATTTTGTACACTTCCAGCTTTAGTTCCTAATGGTTCCTAACATGCCGTGGCCGCACTTGCTGACAAGAAAATTCATAGTTTCAACGAAGTGTTGCTGGCTACGGCAACACATCTTTTGTGTTGTAGTTGCGTCGACCGGCCAGTATCTGCTGCGGTCAGCAGACTGACAGGCACGCGGCGTTGTTACTTCATCTGGTCGATCGAGTTTCGCGAGTGTCTTGACCTAGTGAGCCGCTATCTTACACTGCGGTTTAGGGTTACCCAATACGGCTGCCCGCATATATTGATGATGCAAACTACACGTGGCTAAAGTGGTCTCCATTTCTCACTCCAATAAGGGCAATGTGAAAATTTTGAGGCTGGTCGGGCATTATGGCGCAGCGTGGCGCAATTTCGGCAAACTTCAGGGTTTTCGCACAGCTCGGCGCACAAATGAGGAATTTTATCAAATTGACGCAATCAGCGCAGCTGTTGCACCCCTGCATTTGAGCATCACGTAGTAAATTTCAAAATGTCTTTTTCGTATTTTCACGACATTGGCTCAATGAAATTTTCCAACCATCGAATGCTAGGTCTAGCACCCACTGAACACAATGTACTTCATTTTTATTGAGTAGGAGCTATGTGGGACTCCCCCAGTAGACGCCTTCAATATTTCGCAAGTGGCTGTGTTTGGCACAGCAATCTCAGTGAAATCTTCACCCAAATTTTCTTCTTGCATGTTTTCTCCGTTGGCGAGCATCATGTCGCCGCAGGAGAGGTGTTTTTGGGAGAGTGAAATTAGGGTTACTAATATGCAAAAAATTGTTTTGCTCTTTAGTGTCTCACAGAGACTGGAAGCGTACATCACTTTACGACAGATTTGTTGCAGGAAATAAACCTTCAGTTTTTAGACTTAAGGCTAACGCTTTACTCAAACTGGGTTGAGACGACTGAAACTAAATTGGTTGCAGTTTTTGGAGCAGCAAAATTTCAATTTCGGAGCAGTTAGCAGCCTTCACTATGATGTCCTGGGAGCTTAAATATACCAATGTTTAGCAACGGGGAGGGGGGGCACCAGTGCATACTTTAATTGGCTTATAATACACATTACAAGAAAACACAGATTTTGAACGAAACTTTTGAACACATTATTGCTAGGTATGAACTGCAGTACTTTTTTATATACCACACACGTCACCTATACAACCATCGTAACACGTGAGTCTAAAAAAAGCTTTTGTTGAAAGCTAGGTTCCGCGGGAACATTACAAAAAGTATTACACTCAAAAAGAAATTAAATAATTGTAATCACACAAGAATCTTGGTCACGTAACAGTGGTCATTCGCTTAAAAAAGCCTGACATGATAGCGTCAAGAGCTTTTAACAAACAAAAGCATGCTGCACTGCCATTTGTGCCCACTTCATGCAGGACCACCTCCAAGAGTGCAGCGTGAGAGCCAAGAAATCTCGCCACATAGACTATCTCGTAAAGCACGTGCATAAGCACTAAGAGATAAGCGAGTGATACTGATAACGCCTCTCCACATGAGCAACCACGCGGTAATACTATAGCACAAGTTGGCCAGTTTTATACTTTTTTCAATATCTACAGATCATGACCGTCGATGGAGAACTCCCAATAATACATGGACTTGCGATTGCTGCCCGCGCCGCTCCATGACTCGCGTAAATTGCTCGCGCACCACAGGTGAAAAAATCGCTGTTCACGCAAACAAACCGCTGATCATAGAGAGGCAGGTTTTATTGCAAAAAAAAAGAAGAAAAGAAAGAAATCGAGGTCACACTGCCGCCGACCAAAACACTGAGATAAGCCAAAAGTTCTTGTAACCCAGCGCTGGCACGCATGCAGCGACACCTCTTTGAGCACTTGTTGCGAGTTTCGATTACAAAACGAAGCAATGGCAAATCGCTTATTATGAAAACTGTGCCAAGGGATTTCCGATGCGTAATAAGTCACGAATAAAGCGCCAAAGTGCCCGTTAATATCATTTAAAATGGTTTGAACACTTGTTTTGTCACCGCGGCTTCGCATGTAACCAAGTGTTTATCTCTACCTGCAGAAACTGATGTGCGTATTTCACTTGCAATGGCTTTTTAAAATGCAAAATGCAATGAAAGCTCGCCTGTCTAAATAAATTAGTAGCTGATGGGTGTAAACCAGGAATAGGTTGCACACATTCTGCCGCTCATGGAACCCATTTTCGGAACCCATGTGCACGTGCTAGAGCATACGGGAGACGCGTCGAATGCAGGGAAAAAATGACTCCACGTTTACAGCTACTCGCTCACAGCAAGCACGTACTCTTAGGTGACCGCATGCAGCAGCGTCAACATGAAAGCCAAAATGCCTGGAGGAACGCGCTATGCATAACAGAGAACTGGAGAGTCAACCCCGCTATGCTTGCCAAACAACTCGGTGGTTTTCGCTTGCCGATAGTGGCGCTAGAACACACAGCTTAGATAGAAGCCGCATGCTCGATGCACGGCGGCACATTTTTGTGGAGTCATGCATATTTGCTAAAGTTTAAATATTATGGCGGAGCCATGGGAGCCTTTGTCACCAGAAAGATGGAAAGTGAAAAAAAAACAGAATTGGTTGCGTCTTATTAGTCAAACTTGCCATTTTTTTTCCTACTGAAGCTGAGGTCAGCATCAAAATTCTAGCTTTCAAGGCTGTTTCGGAGCAGTTCGGTGGAATTTTCTTGATTACTATGCTTTTCGAGCAACTTAGCGCAAAAAAACAAAAAAACTCCCAAGCATTTCCCCGAGGGTGAACATGGTTAAGTGCGAATACACGGGGTGATGCTATGAGGGGTATTTATTAATTCGCACTAGTATATTTATTATTCACACTATGGTGCCTTTATGGTGTAATGGTTCCTGGGAATCGCAATTTGATCACACGGGGAAGTTTACGTTAACTCACTGGCGAATGCCAACGAATTTTAACACTACTCCCCCTCACGACCCGCTCTCGACGGAAGACTGAGAGAGAAGGCGGGCGCGCGAGAGAGAGGGGTGCGCGCGCAGCTGCAGCGAGCAAGGAGAGTGGAGGAGCAAGCGAAGGGGGAGGGGATATAAGGCGCGTTACTGACACCTATATCAGCGTCGCCTCCGTGGCTTATTCGGTAGAGCGTCGCGCTGCGGCCCGCCAAGTCCTCTTTCTTTTAAAGATAGAGAGAAGACTGCGGACGCCGCCGACGACGGTGGATGATTTGGGGTCACTTATAAAGTGTATTCACACTTCAAGTGTATCAAAATGCGCAATTTCAGCAGCTGTCTCACTCCTTACCAATGCATGTGTGTAGGCAGTACAGGCCCAGGTCGCAAGAGCCTCTTTTGCCTTACACATTAGCTTATTTCATTGTGATCAAAGATAGATTGGCTGCATATTTATTACAGGAGGATGTGTGCAAGTAATGTGTGCACAAGGTGTTGAGCAGTGTTTATGCTCAGATCCAGAGGTTTCCAACAGCAGGGTTTCCAGATTATCCGGTCACTAGATTCTGCGAAAAGGTGGCGAGATGGATCAAACATTTCAGCAAATGCGAAGTAGATGAGAAAAATCATGAAAGCCGCCTTAGCCTACTGCCCTACGTTCAAGTTCTTTATTGATACAAGCTCTTATTAGTAGAATAAAATACACAACACTTGTTAGACTTGTTAGCAAGATGGCGCACATTTAAAAGTGTCGCATCCAGATATGATGCGGCAGTGGTATGTACGGCCCTCGAGAAGCTGGGCAGCACTTGCACACTAACTAAGCTCGGCGCCAAAGGCAACACCAAAAATAAAGGTGAATATGGTCAGAAACACCAAAGCTCCTCCATTCCTTGTGTTACAGGAGTAGTGTACAAGATTCCTCAGTCATGCGCCAACAGTTATATTGGTCAGACTGGTAGGTGCATGTTGTATTACGGGGGCACCAGTAGAAATGCAAAAAGAATATTCGAATATCAAACTTGTTTGCTTATTGAACGCAGTGTCACTGAAAAGTACTGTTTAGCAATATCAGGGGTGCAACAGCCGAAATACTACTTGGAGGAATTTTAGGAGCAGCAAAATATTACTTTTGGAGTACTAAACTGTAAATTTCGAGCAGCTTACAGGGAAAAAATTATGCAGTTTTCATCACTAGATACCATATTTTGAGCAGTATGAAAAAGAAGGCTTACATTTAGAAAAAAAATATCTATAAACCATTCGACATCACATAAATTGTGCAGTGCAAACATAAGCACTGCTATTTCGATGAAAGTGGTATTTTGAACCACCCCACTGAACCAACAATGATAATGTCCATATTATAATTTGATGTGCCCGTAAAATCATTTGACAGACTTAGCGAATTTAAATATGGATCTGCCAAACTTGCGACCATGAAATTAGGGAGATTCCTGAAACCGAAGAGCACAGGTGGTGGAAAAAAAAGAAAAAAAAACTGGTGCATAAATTAGTTTGTTCTTTTAGAAAAGAAATGTCATACACTGCTCGAATTTATTTTCAGTAGCATATTTAGACATCAGTGATTACACTGATACTCATAATTGGGCAGCGTACAAACGCATGAGTAAGTGAACATTATGTGCAGTGTCCCGTGACTAGGGATAACAGCCCTTTCCAAATCTCATTACGCTTTTTCGCAAAGCCCCAGTGTAAATTGGCAAAAGCGGCCTATTCAGGATTCTCTGTACGGGTTAGAATCCCAAGCCAAGAAATTTTCTAATCACTACACCTTCCCTTCGCCAACTTCCCACCTTGTTTTTTTTTTCTTTTTTCCACCGTGGCGTTAGGTATCGCTTTGGCTCTCCCTTGAAGGCGCGTTCGACCAAATAAAGTTACAACGGCGTGCACCCGTTGACCTAGCGACAGTACCGCAGATGTCCATCGCAATGACCGTGGCCGCGACGAGGCAAATTCAAGACAAAAAAAAGAGGGGGGGGGGGCTCAGAGCTTTCAGTGAAATGGGGAGTGTCCAGTTTTTTTAAGCTTTATTCACAAACTGTGCGATATTTCACGGCCGCGATTGAAAGATGAATCAGTTTTCGAACTTACCAAGTTTTCGCCTGTAGATCAAAACAGCATTGGAAGGAAGTGACAGTGGCTATGGGCCCATCCTACAGACGTAATATATAAGCAAAGAACCCTGAGAGCTGAGGTCCAGATATTGTTTTCGAAAGGGGCGCCACCTTGATTAGAATGGGTCCCAGCGAGGCAAGTAGATGTAGTAGACCTATTTTCTGCTCCCCCATATACCATAGGAAAATATTGGAAGGGCAGAGGCACGGGCCTGGTGTGCCACCCCCTGGCTACGCTACTGGTGGATGGAAACCAGTGTGGCTGAGTACACACATAGAGAAGAAGAGCCGGGGAAGAGGGTGGAAGTGGCACAGGCTACTGTTAGGTTACCTTGGCGAGAGAAGTAGCTCTAACTGGAGCGGCACATGTATGATGTAAGAAAGAAGGTTTCGTCTAACGTGCTGGCCGAACACACAAAAGCAACTGACAACAAAATAGACTGGAATAAGGTGAAATTACCAAAAATAAAGGGAACAGAATTGGACTTCTGGGCTATATCTAGAATCTCTTACAATTCGAACAACAACGGGACACATTCTTTAGTGTAATGACAATGACAGCAACTTCCCCCAGATATACACACCTACATCCTATATTAAAATATACATAATTGGACTGTTCGCACATTCAATTTTAGTTGTGAGCGTGGCTCCCGTACGGAAACTTCAATGTTCCGCTCTTATGTGAGCATTCATGGTCGGTGCTCATGTTAACCCCATAGTTGAATAACAACCACAACACAAACAGAGAGAGGAGACAGTGGCACTGCAAGCCGCCGTGAGAGTACCCTCACGTATGTAGCGCACTGTGGCATGCCGCCGGTAACTTTTGCTGTCTTTCCGGATTGTGAAGTCTGCAGAAGTCTGCACACAAGAAGCCAGAGCAAAACAACGCTGTTCGAAAATGAACACACTGCAAAGTCACGGTAAAGTCACACATGCAACTGCCAGATTTCCTTTGCCAGTGCGAGGAGAGATCACGTGACCTAACCCTGCACGTCACAGCGATTGCAGCACTCGCACCTCCGGTGGTGAGCTTCACACCCAATATGTCAGGGAAACTGCATGACCAACCCTTGGTACACTGAACGGTGCCGCAAGCAATAGAGGAAGACAAGAGTGGTCGGTGCAGGGTGAATCAGTGGTTGAAAAGACAGTGACAAGAGACTTTTCGAAAACAATGAACCGTGGATTCTTGGCTCTCTAACGCATTTGTAAGTAGTGTAAATAAACATCTTGTGTTATATAGAAACCAAATGTCAAAGAATTGCTGAATCAAACACTTTTATAACACACTTTGTCCTGTTATGCAAGTTTTAGTTCATGTCAAACATTAGTTGGCAAAAAATTAGAGCTCACTCAAAGTCACTTATACATACTTCGCGCCTGGGGCTCATTCTGACCCACCAAAGTTTTCTTAAACCAGACTCGCTCTGCCTCAAGCTTGCTAAAATATTACTCACCCTTGCTCACTCAAGCATATGGCTTAATTTGAGTATGAGCGAGTCTCGACTAAGTCAACTCATAAGTGAGTTGCTGACCTAGGGTGCCAAGTTAAGGAGACAATCACAGAGCGCCCAAACTTAATAGGCTAGTTTAAATTGATTGATCAGATACATACTACACAGACCGACTGACAGACAGATATGGTTAAGGTGCTTTTAGTTCGGTAAAAAATTCTCTACTTTAAAGAGCAAGTGACTACCAGGAGCTCAGCCCTTAAGGGAAGCGTCACTTTGAGACTTCAGCTTTTCTTGTTTCTATGAATAGAAAGCACTTATGAGACATTTTGAAACTTGCCACTATTTACTAGCCCTGGTGTCCAAGCGATAGCCGACACACTGCCCTAAACAAGCCTTGGAATGCAAACAACAGGTCAACAGCACGAGGAAAAAGGAATTACTTGTTATCAAGGCAGGACGACAACACTTGCTAGGCTAAAAAAATAATTGGTAAGAAAAAATGGTAGCCGCGTATGGAATTAAATTATGCGCATGGGTTCAAAGAACAAAAGTGGGTGCTCGGACGAGCAGGCCAATGTTTCCGTAGAGCGACATGGCGCTCAACGGAACAAAGGATAGGTCTCTATAGCAACGTTGGCGTGCCTATCTGAGCAAGCTTGTGTTTCTTCAACCTCTATGTAAATAAAGATAGGAAGGTGAATGCATCGTAGCGAATAACAGGACGCCAGCGCTCTAGGGTAGAAAATGCCCCTTCATGGAAAGAATTCTGAAAAAGTCACTGTCGTCATTTCTATTGCTTTTTGGTCTCTTTTTTTGACATATTCTCTCATTTTGCATATCCGACCTGTTGTCGGAGCCCCTTGCTCATCGATGTTTTCTTATAACAGAAAACGGATATCCTGCATCAGAGCCCTCGTGCAATTTACGCTGGGGACAAGCACGACGTAATATTTAAAAAAAAGCCGATCCCACAGGAAGCACTTATGATGCACGTGAAAGAATGCGTCCATGTTCCCGAGCATATTTTCTAAGAACGGTAATTTTCGTGTACCAGGATATATAGTTTTACTAAGGAATGTTAGCATCCGGACTATTCAAGTGCCGTTTACCGAACCGGTGAATAAAAAGACCGGAATCGTCGATTTTCACACTCACATCTTCGACACAGAGCGAAATTTGGTGAGTCCGCATCAAACATTTGCTTCCTAGCAAAGGTATTGCCATCTGAGGAACAATTTCTATGTTGCAATCGTACTCTCAAAACATCCAGGATAATCCTTCAGTTCTAAGTCTTCTATAGCATATCGAGTCTACATGAAGCCTCATTTCTTCCGTATTTCAAATAAATGCTGCTATTTCCGATTGATTAATCTAAACCATCGTTTTTTTGTATATTTAGCGGCCATATGAATGCAACAAGAAAGCCTATGTTGGGGCGATTTTGTTGGAATAATTGAGAGGTGAAAAAAGTGCCACACATAGCCTAGGCATTAATATATAATCTGAGAATTGTCTTTACCATTGAACAGCGCGAAATACGATTTTGCTCGGGAAACCGCCAAGCCTACCAGCTTCTGTGATGTAGTTACACCTCGCTAACAAACCATCACAAAAATGAGACAACTAGTGGGGATAGCTGTGGCGCAGATAATCATACCTGGTTTATATTGAAATGTATTGCCAGTCTGTGATATCCATCACCCCTAAAACATAACAAAATAATAGGCACTCCGTGTTAGCTAGTACATGTACCTGAATATTGTATGCAATTTTTCAGCAAAAACATTTACTGGTTAAATGCCGCAAAAATATTTAGAGGATGAATGTATATTGCGCTAAAACATTATGCTGTTTCTAAGGATGGGGAACACTGATCATATGAAAGCGGTAGCTGGAGAAAAGGCACAGATACAGCCATCTGATCACATTTAACATACGTTATAATGTGGCGGATTATGCTCTGTTTATTGGAGCTTTGAATTTGAAAGGTGTTGCCTCTCGCGAGAACAAATCATTTCAGAATTTACGCACTAAACCCAAAACCACATGAGTATTTTGAATTGCTGGCTTTGTACAGTATCATCGCATAATTTCCTTGTTATTGTACAATTTACCTCTTGCATATTATTTGAGGTCTCCATGTAGGTACTCCGAACGTCAAAAAAAATTCATACGCACTATGTTTTCGGAAGCCTGTAACATATGTAGGAAACTTTGAAACGACCATTATTACATGTGTGACGTCTATTTTTGAACAGAACAAAGTTTCATCGGCCTTCCAAAAGAAGTGGTGGCTGTGCATTCTAGATACCATGGCGGAACGTATCGCTTCAATTCACCTTACTTTGGCTGTATTAATTGGTGAGTTCAAACTTTACGTTTTCAAGCGCTCATGGGGAGCACGCTTTCCTGGCTAATTGCTCAGAACCCATGCATTTTAAATGATCCAGGCTAAACTGAGACGGACGGACCGAAAAGTCCCACGAAGACACTGCTTTCGTACGTCAGTTTTCCAAGTTCTATGAGACTAATAAGCGTACAACGTTACCGATCTGGCAGGATGAATGCCACTCTGATGAACATACTACACTTACATTCTCGTTATTTAGGTGTCCATGATTTTTCGCGAGCTTTCTTCATAATTGTGACTAATAATTGAGAAGCAGCAGCAGCTAGCAATAATTAGGCAATATCTAAAATGTAATCGCAAACTTGAGCTACAAAACACAAATTGCACACATCTTCCTGTAAAGGAAAACCTGAGTAGTATGCGAAGCAGCCACGGGTCGACTTAAAGATCTGTGAAGAGGTGCTCTTTCTTCGTCATCGTAGACGATCATGATTAGCACGCCACCGCTTTGCTAGCCCTCGCGTACGTCGCACTCATGCTCTTGTCTTCATTTATACTACTATGCTATGTAAGAGAAAGAAAGAGGACTAGGGGCTTTTGTTATACAGAGCAGCGCAAAGCCACTAGCGGTCTCAACTCATACCAGAGCACGCGCAGGCATAGAGCGAGTGGTCTACCTAGTGGGCGCTTCAAGTACCAGCGTAGCTACAATGACCGACAAGGGACAAGCCCCGACAATAAGCTGCTTCGCACCTTAAAATTGCTGCGGGAAGAAGCAGTCTTTTGAACAGATTTATCGGTGCCACAACTATATATTTAGCGCTATATAAATGATAAGATTAAAACAGTAGAGATGTGATGACTAGACGCGGGATTTCGAGATGCCCAAAAGGCATGTTAACACTTAAAAAATTATAAACATAGGCGCAACAAATTGAAAAAGTCTACTAAATCAGTGTGTCTTAGGTCGTTTATTGATGATACGTGGTCGTTATTCGTTTCTTTCTTTTCTTCTGCCCACCTGTCCTTTCGCAGTCTCCGCCCTTTCGTCTTCATCGTTGTTCAGTTGTGGTTAGGTCAAGTGTGAGGAACACTATATCCCTCCAGCCATCTGTCTTCATCTTTCATGGGAGGTTACGGAAGAACTTTCCTATCAAAGGCTGTTCTATTTTTCCTCTAAAGTCTTGGTAGTACACAGTCTTCAAGATTTCTAGTTGTATGGCCGCTTCAAGAACTGTGTATGGATTGGTGAATGGAGACATTGCATCCAGGCCTTTACGCACTGGAACCATGTCTCCAGGTGTGGTGTCCGGCATCCTCGACATGTACCAATTGTGAAAGTTTTTCTTCATGGTAGAATGGTACTTTTTCTGCTGTTCTTTTGACAATATTGTTTCTCGAAATGACACTTTCACGACGATGCTCAGTTCTTTATCAGCAGCAATCCATGCACTTGTTCCAAAAGCCGCAAATTGTGAATGGCATCCTATTCCGGCGGTGTAGAACCGATTGTGCTGTGCGACTGCGGCCTCGGGTGAACATTTTTAAACTCCTTTAAATTGTGGGTAGAGTTAAATGAACGTCTTCAGGTCTTGTATCACCCCCTCACAAAAGAATTATATTGCCTTCGGGGTGATAGGGTGCAGGGAAACGAAGCTCGACACCTTATTGCTTAGACAACATTCTCAGCTTGTCGCTTAGAAAAGCAGGCCCGTTATCATCGACCATAGTTTTCTTGTTTTTGAAGATGTTTCTTTCCAGTAGCTGAATGACAGAATTCACCTCCTCTCTTCTTCGCTTTGCAGCAACAAACCGCGTACATTCATCCACTGCCACAATAAATGCTTGTGTTTTCCTAACAACCTCGCGCTTCTTTTTTATCTCGGTGAAATCAAGGTGCACTAGTCCAAAGAAAACCTTTGAATAACAGGATTTTCGGGGCAAGACCATCTGATTGCCCCTTGGCTCAAACCAGGCTTTGCGTACCTGGCGTTCATGCCATGTTTTGACGTAGAGTGCAACATCCGCTTTCATGTTTTTTCATGTGAATCTTTGTGTAAGTTTCGGGAAAGTCCTCCAAAATTCATCATGACCACCTGATGCTACGCTGTTATAGTAAAGCCTAAGAATCAATGGCACACTTGTATGAAGTACATGCATGCCACAATTTTTACTTTGTATATCCTGTGCGTCCTTTCAGAATTTCATGAAGTTTACCCTATTTCAGTTGGAATCTCGTGCACCCATAAGCGTCTCGGTGTTTAAGCCACGGGCGATGTTAACCTCAAAACGGTGCTGCAGG
Organism: Rhipicephalus microplus; assembly: GCF_043290135.1. Lineage (NCBI taxonomy): Eukaryota > Metazoa > Arthropoda > Arachnida > Ixodida > Ixodidae > Rhipicephalus > Rhipicephalus microplus. Next base: position 240,656,453 of record NC_134702.1, read on the forward strand.
ATTTCTATTGTCTACCTCGCCGATTTCCTTTTAGGCTACGTCAGCTTAAGCAAGTGCGTCCTAGTGGTCCTTATTGAAAACAGAGCAATAAGAGAGTTCATATAAATTCATAATATTCTCTGTCCCGTACCCGCGCACCCGAAAATATAGCTGCTTTGTGCGCAGTGACCCTCGTTTGTATATTGGTATTTGTGACCACATTCTTCATCATACAAAAGAATCTGAACTGCGTGGCGATATGATTTGCACCTGTTGTCGGCATTCTTTGATCCAATAGCATACCAAGCGGTACTATTACCAACTCAAGTTTTGGCTCTGGGAGGTGAAGTAGGCGACACGTTTCAAAAACATATTCAGAACGGTTCTCTTGTTCCTGATTGTACGTGCCATGCCTTGAAAATCAGTACAAAGGATCTCTTTCCATGCACACCAGCGTTGTTCTTTCTGCGTTACTATTCAGGAATTGAACCATTTTTCAGGATTTGGCATATTGAGCACGCGATCCAAGTCTGAGCACCAACAGTTTGTTTTCGCGGGCGTATTCTAGTGGTCAAGCCATGTGTCAACATTTAAAGAAATGTAAACTACTTCCGACTCTATTTGAGCTCCGCCTTTACAGCGTGCTGCGAGGGCCCCTAAATGGCTTCTTGACGTTGGGCTTGCTGACTTTGCAATTCAAAAAGTTGAAAAAGCATGTCTAAGAATGCTCGAATTCAAGGCAATGCTTTGCGGCAGCGCTAGGGGCATCACAGAGATCTTGCTTAGTCAAGCGACTTGCCTCCTCGAGAATCACGTTAATTGTTGTGGTAGCTTTAGCGTTGATGTCACCCAGATCTGTCTTGGCCTTGGAAGCGATAGTCTACAGGAGAGCCGGACTTGTTACCTTCTCTGTTGCAGAAACAAAAGTCGTCACCATCGAGCTTGTAACCCGTCACAATAGGCTTACCGTCTCGCTGTAGCACGTTGAACGTCACCCACATCTTCTTCTTTACTCGGTTGCGCCAAACGTAACAGTCTACGAAAACAGTGTGCCTTGGACCGTTTGTTGTTGTTGTTGTTGTTGTTGTTGTTGTTCTTCTTCTTCTTCTTCTTCTTCTTGTTGTTGTTGTGTGTTCTTCTTCTTCTGCACATGGCTCGTACCCAAAGAAGAGGATCGACCGATTATAGGGCGAATTCACCCGATACTTCCTGCAATGCTTTGTTTTGAAAAAGCATTAGTTATTTGATTTTGATTTGATATGCCAATGCTACATGGGAGCCATCCTGTTTTTTTTTCCTCTTCTGCCCGCCTGTATTTTCGGGGCCTCTCCTCTTTTATCATCGTCACTGTGCAGTTGCGGTTGGGTTAAGTGTAAGGAGCACTATATAATTTTTGAAAAGAAACTGAAGCTTTCGTCGCTGTGCAGTTGCGGTTAGATTAATTGTGAGAAACACTATATAAATTATTACAGAAATTCAAGTTTTTTGTTCGAAGAAGGGCGTTCACTCCCTGTATCTATGACAGGAAGCATAAAAATTGCTCTTTATTACAGGACCAAGATGGCAAAGGTCGAACTCAGCAATGAGTTTCGCCCACGGTGCACAGAACAAGGTCATTTTTTAAATATAAAACTTCCAACGTCGAATCAACTTACCTCTGGGCCTTTTTCCCGTCGTGGCTGAAATTTACAGCACAGGAGCTGATAGCCAAACCATTAAAAAAAGAATGAAGGGATGCCTCGTGTTAGCCGCGTATAAAGCGTGGTGCCTTTGTTTTTTTTCTGTGGTGAACAGCTTAAAATGGCACTCACCAGGTTATAGCATTTTGAGCTGACATGTCTAGCGCATGCACTGAGCGCTCATGACAGTGTCGGCCAAGACTTTCAACACAACGTGTTATGGAAAGACCCAAAGTTTACCTTTGAATACCGCTTGCCCTTGTCGCGGGTGCGCGCCCCAAGATGAAGGGGATGACAGAAACGAAGCAAAGGCCCGGCTCGGACGTCATTTCTGTGCTCTGACGTCGTCGAATGCGAACTCTAAACTATTCCATGTATAAATGCTTTTTATACACAGAAGAGCAGACGAAAAATGTCCCGCTTCCTGGCTATACCCAACACGTTATTCGGGACTGATGAAGGCGGAACATTCCGAGAAATATTCGAGGCAGCTTGTGTAATTTCTGTCATCACTTTGTGAGAAAATGAATGGAACCTCATAGAAATAATAAGAAACACTAACAAAGAATGAGTACGTCTTTATGTTTAATTTCTTTATTTTGATTCACAATGAGATGATGCGCACATATCGGCCTCCCTTCCGCAAGCACTCGTCTTCTCGCCGTACCTGCGTCGTACTGGCGCCAACCTTGTCAACTGAGTGTAGTTTTGGTGCATCGTATCTGACAGCAGTTTGAGCCGTGCGATGCGTTGAGGATGCATGATCTGTGCCAGCCTCCCTCAAATTTACGCGCACTTAGGTATCCCTTACAAAGCAACAGGCAATGCGCTATCGAGAAAGAAAAATCAGCAGATCCCACGTACCTGCGAATTGATGTTATGTAAAGCCTGTGGAGGGAAGGTTACCATGCTGCCATTTTTTTTTATTGAGCGACACGTCATGAAATAACGCTAAATATATCTACAAACGTTGCACGCACAGACATATGTCGAAGAGCTGCAGATGTTTTATAACCTGTTGTTTGCACTTGCGCAACGATGCAATCTGGTACATGCGTATTAGCAACACCAGAAGCCAATATGAAGTGCTGATGCTCGCGAGGATGCTGGCCCCAGACACTGCTACATACATCAACTTCAGCACATGTCAACTAACCTCAATTCACGTTTACCCGACGTGACAGCTGCATCAAAAGAGTACATATATATTGTTCATAAAACTGGCTAGGCAGCACTGCAACCACTATTGACGTTTCACGACAATTAGCGTCTATTTGGAAAGTAGTTCCGATGCCTGGCGTTGCTTTGTGTTAAAATCCTTCATTGCCACGCAAAATGCTTCGGTTTGACTCCAGCTGGGATCCTGACATTTATTCTTTGCATTCGTCAGGTTGACGCTACCGAATTCGGGTATTTCGTAACGCTCGCGTGTTAAAATCGCTCATGTGTGTTCTCATCGTTCCTTGGCAGATGCTAAGTGTCAATCACCTGTGGCACATACCCACATACCAGTGGCACATACCCACCGGTGGGTATGTGCCACTGTCTGGCGGGAAGTGTTTGATGGCCTATGCGACAAGATTGCGACTTTATTCGCATCTTGACCAGCCATTCATATTTGTCGAACCATCTTACCCTCCCATGCTAATTTTGGTTCACGCCATGTTAATGGGGTGACCACGTGAGCACCCGAACGTAAGCGGCTATACACATAGCTAGATACACAACGCTCAAAGTCGCCGAAGTTTGCTAAGAAATGCTTCGCGTTTAAAAGGGCCACCTGCGTTTTCCCACGGTGGGAGCCTGAGTAAATGCGTCGCAGAGTGGCGGGAGTATGGCGTGTATATTGCGTTATTGGGAAAGATTTGAGAATGGGTATTTGCTATTTAGTTTTTATCATAAATATTCATTGAATGACGGAGAAGCGTTGCCTTGAACGAGTGGTGGGACGCCGATATTGCGTTGTGCCCCACTACTGGTTGAAGGTACTCTTGTTTCCATTGCATCTACTCGTGCCAAGCAAAGCATCAATAAAGCGAAAGCAAAGTAAAGACGCCCTTGACTGAATTACGAAAGCGCGATGAAGTACATACATATACACGGTGGCCAGTGAGTGGTAGTGCAGCGCGAGCAGTGAGGTTTTACCAGCAGACACCGCCTGCGTCGGTCTTGCGAGGTCAGAGAGGGAAGGGCAGCGATATTTGGCACGATACGAGCGCGAGCGTGCGCAGTGGGAGTGTGGCTGGCGCCGCCAACGTCAGATCCGCAATGTCGTGCGACTAAGAAGCGATTCGCATTGAAAACGTAGGTGGCAGTGCTAAAAAAATGTGAAGCTCAGCCATAAACAAATTGGCCCCGTATCTTCATTTTACTTCAATTTACACTACAAATGTCGTCAATAGACAAGTACTCTTGCATCTGGAAAAAGTGAGCACAATATTTCATTTGAAGTTCTGCGTGAGAGAATAGGTGAATGGGATACTGGAGGAGCTGAGTTAAACTGCCTTGATGGTGTGCGCAGCGGAGGTGAATAAGCGCATCGAAGCCCTCTACGCTGCGTGAGACATGAGTGCCTTGTGAAAGTTACTCGGAAAGCGAAAGCATGGCCTCTGAAATGGCAAGCGTGCGGCGTACGCTCGCGTCTCGGGGGCCATATTGTGTGAAATGCAAGGGTAGAAACAGGTGCAACTAGGTGCAACTATCGTCTTAGCAAATCGTAGTACACATCTGCCTTTTCTTGCATAGCATTGCATGCCAGCACAACCTGATAAACGCTACGGTCCTTAGAATCAATCACCTATGTGTGGCTTCTCTAGTATAAAAAACACACCTTAAAATATTGACGTGCTGATGCTGCGGCTCAGATATGTACAATATTTGCATAATAAGTGTTAATCGCACAAGTGTAAACGCAGTGACCAGAGCAATATGGGTGGACACTGCGGATGTACTTGGGTTTAACCGTTTCAAGTCTCTGACAACTCGGCTGACACACAGACCGACAGATAGATCAAAATTGTTGCATTAAAAATATCCCAACAAAGACTATCGTCTTTAAATCTTTAAGTTGTGTGTACGATTACACGCGATGAGCGAAGCTGGTTAGGAATGGGACGCAAACAACCCTGCGCCTGACCTGACTCCTGCCTGTCATGAATACAGTAGGGTGGGGCAACGTCTGCGGAACTAGTGCAGTTTCGCAACTCGTGCGCCGGCACACGCGGCTCATACGTGAAGGCGCAGGTGACGCAAATGCCGTAGCGTGCTGATAGGTGTGAGCGGTAACCGCTTACTACCGACTGCGCGTTTCTCCATGCTCGTTTTCTAAGTTCTGCGTGCAAGATTTGCAAACGCATTACGCATGATACATTATGGAGCTGCAGCACCGCTAGTTCTTGTGTTGGCCCTCAAGAGTTCGCTGAGCAGATACTGATTTCCGGACGTCCAAAGGAGCATTGATTGGCAAACACGCTGTATGCGCATTGCCGGTTATCCGTATTTGCTTCCTTGCAGCATAGGCTACAATTTTTGAAGCAGCTCCGAAAAGGACCCCTTGAAGAGGAGCCTTTGAAACAGAAAAAAACAGCAGTCATACCCTGCAATGATAGCGTGAGCCGCAGGCTCATGACAATATTAGCGCAACCGGGCATGGAATAAGTTTTTTTTCTGCGCCAAGAAAGCTAAGCAGTTTGTGCCGATATGTGAATTGCAGTCATCCTGCTTGAAAACTATGCATTGAGAAGTACCATTTGCTGCGTGTAAGAATGAGGAGGTGTACGAAATATCATGCTCCTGTAGAAGCTCGTGCGTGAATTATATATATATATATATATATATATATATATATATATATATATATATATATATATATATATAGTGAGCAGTGCAGCCGCACAAGCTGCTGACTGCGCGCGCAAGTCGCACTTTCTTCATTAAGACAGTGCGGAGTACCGGTGAGCAGATACGCCGAGACGAGAGCTGCGGGAAGCCTTGGTAATGCAGAAAAGATAAGAATGTGCCAGCTCACCTTTTGTTGCCTTTTAGCAAGAAGAAAGCTCTTATTTTGAAGAGCTCAGTGCAGGTGTACCTGTGAAGAACCTGATATCGGGGCGTTTTGCTGTGCTGGGGCTTTGACGCTACGTGTGCTTTTGTTACTTATGGCATATCTCATTACAATAAACTCAGTTGCTAGTTAGCCCTATGTATTTGTGCTTGTTGCAGCTTTCTGTCCTGCTTAGGTACCCTGTTACACGCTCAGAAGGGTAACGTCCCTATTACTATATATATAAACGTGAAACCAATTATATATTCTATGAATTGCAGTCTTGTTATTAGGACCTGTTTTTGAAAGTAGCGTGGAGCAAAACTTCTTGACATTTTCTTCACACAATTTTTATCTTCGCAGGTATCATTGCTATTGGAAAGACTGAAGACGCTACAGCACGAAGTGGTTACTCCCTCATTGAAGAAGCTCGAATCGATGCTCGTCAGCTCGACACGTTAGCCGGGCAAACCTTTGGTAGAAGCGATGACCGTCAGCTTGACACGTTATCTGGCCAAACCTTTGGTAGAAGCGATGACCGTCAGCTCGACACGTTATCTGGGCAAACCTTTGGTAGAAGCGATGACCGTCAGCTCGACACGTTAGCCGGGCAAACCTTTGGTAGAAGCGATGACCGTCAGCTTGACACGTTATCTGGCCAAACCTTTGGTAGAAGCGATGACCGTCAGCTCGACACGTTATCTGGGCAAACCTTTGGTAGAAGCGATGACCGTCAGCTCGACACGTTAGCCGGGCAAACCTTTGGTAGAAGTGATGACCGTCAGCTCGACACGTTATCTGGGCAAACCTTTGGTAGAAGCGATGACCGTCAGCTCGACACGTTATCTGGGCAAACCTTTGGTAGAAGCGATGACCGTCAGCTCGACACGTTAGCCGGGCAAACCTTTGGTAGAAGCGATGACCGTCAGCTCGACACGTTAGCCGGGCAAACCTTTGGTAGAAGCGATGCCCGTCAGCTCGACACGTTAGCCGGGCAAACCTTTGGTAGAAGCGATGACCGTCAGCTCGACACGTTATCTGGGCAAACATTTGGTAGAAGCGATGACCGTCAGCTCGACACGTTATCTGGGCAAACCTTTGGTAGAAGCGATGACCGTCAGCTCGACACGTTATCCGGGCAAACCTTTGGTAAAAGCGATGCCCGTCAGCTCGACACGTTAGCCGGGCAAACATTTGGTAGAAGCGATGACCGTCAGCTCGACACGTTATCTGGGCAAACCTTTGGTAGAAGTGATGACCGTCAGCTCGACACGTTAGCCGGGCAAACCTTTGGTAGAAGCGATGCTCGTCAGCTCGACACATTAGCCGGGCAAACCTTTGGCTGAATGTTAAATGATTGGCCTCACTAAATGTGCGATGCTATGACGGTGAATTTTTTTGGGGTTCTAAATACTTTTTTTCACACTTGGCAATTTTTTTTCCTTCAAAACCATAAATAAATGAAGTATTACGTGACAGATGAGGTCATTTGTATTTTTTATAATTTTGATATCTGTTTCTGGTTTATTATCACCACTATGTTAATAGCATAGAGCCATGCTCGTTCGAGTGATATTGCACAATTACCTGTTTTTTACTGCACTTATACAGTGTTTTAGATTGCGAGGAAAGTTGACAATAGGAACAATACAGCCTGTTAAGTTTTGCATCATTTCGTACGAGCATATCAATTTAGAAATGATTGAATCTGCCCAAGTACGCGATTACAATTTAGGTAGAGTCGACTAGTTTTGTGTGCAATTTCTCCCTTTCGTTCTCACCCTGATTGATTGACAGATATGTGAGGTTTAACGTCCCAAAACCACCATATGATTATGAGAGATGCCGTAGCGGAGGGCTCCGGAAATTTTGATCACCTGGGGTCCTTTAGCATGCACCTAAATTTGAGCACACAGACTAACAACTTTCGGCCTCACCCTACATATCGGTATGGTTTCGGTTGTACTATAATAATTTTAAGGGTGAAGGCCATGGTCGTGTAGTGAGGATATAAGAAGGCAGTAGAATTTCATATCTTCTTCCTCTTTGCTGTTTTCATACTGGTTGCAATCTCCGTTTCCCAGACGAAGGGCGCTGGGCGAGTTTGAATCTCTGAAAATATATAGGGTGACACCGCTTCAGCCGGCCAACATTAGCAAGTAGGTACAACCAATGCTACCTATTAAAGTATTTTCAGGCCTGCTCACTGCCGCCGAGACGCCCCTCGTTTCGCCCGAGTGAGCGCGCGCACGGGAGGCTGTGAATCCATTGCCACCATCTTCTTCTGTTAAAAGATAAAGCGTTCGCGGCGAGTTTTACGCAATTAGCATATAGATTATGCCGTCTCCGACAAAACAGGCACTAGTTCAAGAATTTTATTACGCATGAAAGCAAATAGTGATTTATCTGCGAGCCATTTCTTCTAGAAAAAAGTCAAAGAGTGCGCGTTATCGAACGTGTGGTCAATCAATAAGAGCAAACATTTGTAGACTACCAAAGTGGCGAAGTAAATAAGGTAAATTTTATTCATTCTTTATTTGCACACACATGCGCACACTATCTAGAACTTGCAGAAAAATTGTTCCTACTCATTTGCGACGTTTCCGCTGTTTTATTCGTACTCTTTCGAACATCTGTCTCCACAGACATGTCATTATTGAAGGGAGTGTGTGCTGCTCCCACAAGTGCGCTTTTCAGGGCAGTATCAGGACGACCACTGCAAGAGAAAACATAAGCTTTCTTATCACAAACAACTCTTGCTACAGACACAAGTAGTGGCGTCTCCCGTTTGCTCTGGCCCCTCTCGCAGTGATGCGCATATAGTCGCCCCTATAGACCATTTTAAGGTTTAAAACACAGGCCCTTGATGACATCCGGCTTTGTCCACCGATATGCCTTGATAGCATTGGTGGGCAACAAGAGCATTAGAAAAAGCTCAATTTTGTACAGTTTTTTTTCTCTTATTCGGAAATATAATGCAAATGAATGTTTCTTTTCAGCTACAAAAAAATGAAGCAGTTGGAACACCAGCAACAAAACACTATGCACAAAAACTGAACTAAGCTATGACGCAGATTTCCTTGCATTTTTCTCAACCAAGAAATTGGACGTAACACAAGAAGTCCAATGCGCTAATCGACAATAGCAAAATGTTTACTGACCCTGAAGGAAAAGTGCCTGTTTTCAAAACGTACTGGCTCGCGCATTTATTATTTTAGTGCCTGGAATTACACTAACAAGTCAGAAACACACATGCTACCTCTGCTTTAGAGTAAGAACGGAACTTGGTGGAGATGGTTACAATGGAACGGCTTAAAAATAGATAATACGGACACACGCACCTCCGGGTCCCGAAGGAAATAGATGTCAACGTATGCTTGACGAACGATACGCTCCCACTTCGTTCTTTGACAGTCCTTAGGAAATTAGAACACTCGCAACATCGGTCCCTTTGCCGCGACAGTTTGCCACGCAGCATAGCCCAACTACTCACATTTGCAGCTGTAGAGATTGTGAATGTCCAGTGCACAATCCACACTATCACATATCCACGCATATCCATATCCATATCATAATCTGATGTTTAGGATAGTTCGAGCACTCCCACTACTGTGCAGCAGCGCAGGAAACAGGCAGGGAGATGAGTTCAAACGTTTATATACAAAAGAAGGGATATAAAAAGTCAGTGATGTGGGCGCTGTCGGGACGACCACCACGGCACATGAGGAAGAACAGTCCCGTGGACTCACGACTCTCGAGCAGCGGTGGCGGAGTTGCCTGGACCAGCGCAACCTCGTACCTTGCTTCCGAGCTCTTGATCCCCGCCCAGGCGTAGCGGTTCCACGTGCGGGTTCTGGCCAGCACAGCACCGTCTGTGCCGTGCTGAAAATTGCTGCTCGCCACAGCTGCGGTGCGGCAGCTCAGTCCCCGGCGTTTCTCGCCTTGGCCAGGACACAGCCAGGTACCCTCGGGTGCACAGCTCGTGAGCTCGCGGCCCACGTCCGAGTCTGGCACGTCACTCGGTACGGCTCGGCACCGCTCGGCGATCCTCGATTCAGCCAGCAACTCCTCTGGCACCTGGATCCTCGACCACCCTGGACCTTGCACGGCTTCGTGGTCCTCCGTGCACACGCCCGCATCTCGCCCGGCAGAACGTCTCGCTCGTCCCAGCTCGGAATTGCACGCCTTGGCCTGAACACTGCGAGCGCGCCTTGTCTTGTCTCCTAGGAGATCTTGGCTCATACCCACATGGGGGATTGGCCGCACTGTACCTCATAATAGATCATTTTTTACAACACTTGATAAAAAATAAAGAGAAATTAGATAGGAACAATGCGAGCGCGCCTCGTGCCACCCGTGCCACCACGCTCTTCTTCTTTGTTCCTCAGTGCTCGGTGGTCCGCGTCGACGTTTTTGAGATATTTATACGTGACACACATATCGATGCTGCAAATCACCTACGAAGAAAGACACGTTCTCGTTGGATCGAGTCACCAACAAGAACAGCATCACGCCACAAAAACTTTCACCAGGCTTGAAAATCCATGTCTGTCGTGCTATGAGAGCAAGTGTAGGCACGTCTGTGCAGCGAAACACACCGGTCTAAATGGAGTGACGTCCTGCGTGCTGCAGACATAGTAAGCAGGACTAAAATTATCTAGGTGGTATTGGGACGACTCTACCAACAATCCGGGGACGGCAAGACTACGTCAAACTTCGCACACAACCTAGCATAACAAATCGGTTCACAACTGCACAAATTCTCCTCTACACATCTACACACACGAACGCTGGCTGGTATGACGTGCTTTAGATCGGTGCTGTGGTGCCACAGCTCGATGTCGACAAAAATCCAGGCTTTTTCCGGAACACACACCGTCATGGCGACTTAGTATTAGCGGAGAACTCAACATGCAGTATGGTGCCCGTGTAATACGTTTTAGCAGTGGACTAGCGCAGAGGTGAGAAAAAGCAGTGTAATGAGTTATCTCATGCTTCTCAGCTTTATAAGCATACATGATGACGAAGACAACGTTATGCCATTGTGTTGGCTGGAATACGCATGCATCACCAACATGCGAGAGCCTTATTCGTACGCTCAATAAGCCCATTCGTTTCAGGGTAATAAAATGTTGTATGAAGTAATAGCAAACTGGACAGACAAAAATGTTCTTCTATGGCGTGCGTAATGAAATTATGACAACCTTTATTAATAAAAGGAAGCACAACATTGTGTCGCGCGCGGCTGTCGAATATTTTGCGGCAAAACTCGCGCCATCCTTGTGCCGTACTTTGTTGCATGATTGTAATGGCGATGACTCGACGTGTAGGGCTACTCATCCGTTCAAGCAAAATGCACGTCATTTGTAATCGCACCCAACCTTTTCTTGTTCTTAGCACCTACTGAATACTTCGAAAAATCTTCAGCCTCTTTTCTGCGTCCCACGCTTAGTCACACACTATTTCGCATCACATATTTCTTTTTTATGCGGAGTATTTCTTAGTCGCATGATGTCGTGAATCCGGTGTCAGCAGCGCCATCTAACACCCCAATGCGCACACTCACGTCACGTGTCAATTGTCGCTCCATTCCTCCTTTCTCGACCCGCAAGGCCGACACACGCAACGTCACAGCGTCTTGAGACAGGAAGGGTGCTAGGATATCGACACACTTTATTTTGATGAAAACGCGAACAAGAAACCGATATGAGCAGGCGCGCACACAGCATTCAGACATGAAGGCCCCTTATCACGATCTGGTAGAAGAACTGATCTGGTAGAAGAACTGTCAAGATACCAGAGCCTTTTTTCAATGAGGAACACATATGATGCGCTCACACACTTATCAGGATCAAGTTTGTAAGTCTAAAAAACTTCAATAATTTGCCGCTCCTTTTCTAACATTTTTAAGACCAGTTCGCGGTTCTTAGAACTGCAGCAAATAATTTTGTCGCGTCAAGCACTAGCGTCAATCTGTTCATCAGGGTCAAGATAACGTTCCAGAGCACCAATATGCGATTCCAAATCATCAAAACGACTCAGCGATTGTATGTTGAAATAACATGATGTCAGTAATATAATGAGCTAGTTTAGTTTGCCCCTTCAAAAGTTAAGATAACATTTGTAAGACAGACGGAAGATCATCGTCAACAGGCACGGAATCAGAGTGTGCACGAGTACTCTTGCTGAGAGCGTTGGAACCAACTACACCAAGTTGTTAGCCTATTATTAAGAAATTGGTTTTACTGGTATTCGCAAATTTATTTGGAGGCCCCGCATTTCGTTGCACATCACCGCTTAGCACGATACGACGTTTGTGGTATAGCGCGTGTAAGCAAACAAAAAACACAACGCTACGTGGACAACGTAGCAGCACTAGAAAGCGATAATCAGAACGAATGCATTCAGCATTAGAGAGGCAACGTACCTGCATAAATAGCAAGCAACGAGTAAAGATCATTCCGATGCTGCTGCAACGTAGCCAACTGATGAGACAATCCATAAGCAGTGCACTTATCTTTCTTTTGGTAGCCGACGTCAAAGTCACGCAGTTGTCGATAAAATGCTGGTGAAGTGAAGTAACGAATAGCGATGAACTCTGACTTGTGATAGTTCAAAGGCTGATACGCAGGCGTCGTCCCATAACGAAGAGATATGGCTGTCCCATGATAGACAGTCAATGACATCCACATGCTCAGTCAGAAATTACTGGGCAGAACCATGCGTTTCAAAACCCATCACAGCCAAGTTTTTTAGTTTTATTGCACTAACAGTTATATGGACACTCGCGGCTCACTTTTCTCATGACTGTCATGTCCTGAACACACACACGCCCGCATATGTATATATATATATATATATATATATATATATATATATATATATATATATATTTATATAAGTCAAGTAGATCCTCCAAGAGAACGGTAACAACGGAAGTGTTTAATTCGACAGTTTCGGCCAGAGTCTGGCCTTCATCAGGAGTCATGGTACATTCTGTTTGCGCTCACATTTATAGTATTTTGGGTAAAAAATGAGAGGGAAGGAACGAAAAAAAACAGAAAGAAAGAAAGAGTTTGAAAAACGAGAGAGGAAAGGATATCCAGAAAGTTCCAGGTTCCACTGTGCTTCGCGAGTGGCGTCGTCAGTGTGTATTTTCTTAGTATTGCGTTCAGTGCAGTTTGGTGGCGGTCCCTTTATTGTAGACGGGGCCTGGCTAAGGTAAGGGCTTGCGTGTCGCGAAAAATGCTTTTTTTATTATTATTTTTTATTTTTTATTTTTTAAAGACCGTCACTAATTCGGCGTCGGGGACAGCGTTCCGAGGCTCCAGGAAGTCGGCGCGGGAGAAAATGTTTCTTAAGGCGCTGTCTGTCGTTTTGAATGCTATTTTGCTCTGCGAATCCGCGTTTGGGGGTTTTAATTGTGTATGGGGTGGCCCTTCTATATGTCGGGCTTTGTTGTCGAAATGCGGGAAGGGTTTCCAAACTGCGAGAAAGGACGTTTGAAGTGATTGCTATTTTGTACTGGGAAACCGCGTTCGGGGCGTTTAGTTGTGTATGTGGATGTCGGGCTTTGTTGCCAAAATCGGGGAAGGGTTGCCAAAAGGCGAGAAGGGGCGTTTGAAGTGATTGCATTTTGTTCTGGGAATCCACGTTCGGGGCTTTTAGTTGTGCATGCGGTGACCCTTCGACAAGTCGGGCTTACAACTATTGTTCGGTTATTCAGAGAAATAGAAATAGACGACAGTGGTTCACTGAAACACGCAAAGATATTTGTAGTTGTCCAGTCCTCGTCGCCGCCACAGTGCCGCGAAATCTTGAACTGTTATGATTACAATTATAAACTTACATATACACACATACACCCCCATACATATGCGCATATGCATAAGTACATATACACATATAAATGCATATGTATATATTATAGTGCTTTGATTGCTGCAAGTGTACCCGGACTTTCATTTATGCCTTTTTCGAGGGTGTTAAATCGGTGTATGAGGTATGATTCACGTTGTTCACGTTCCCGGTTTGATTTAAATCCTGTTTCTAAAAGTGTGACTGACAATTTGTCGAAGGAGTGGCCGGGAAGGTTAAGGTGTTTTGATAGAGGTAGATTCGGCGCTGATTTCGCGTGGGCTCTGTGATTATTGAAACGAATCCTAAAGGGTGTTTCCGTTTGTCCGATGTATTGCATGCCGCACACGTTGCATTCAAGTAGATATACCACATTAGGGGAATCGCATGTTAGATTTCCTCGTATGTTAATTGAAAAGTTGGATTGTGTGCTGCTTGCCTTGCTTGTATCTCGCATCGCTTTGCATACAAAACATCGAGGCTTCAGACAAGGTCGGCATGAACTGTCGGAAGTTGAAGTATTGATTTGGGAGTTTACAAGTGTGTCTTTGAGGTTGCGTGTTCGTCGGTAAACGACGCCAGGAGCCGATGGGAATGCACGTTTTAGACGTTCACTTTGTTCCAGTATGTTGTAATGTCGTTTAAGGATTTTGTTAACGTTGGGGAAATTCGTGCTGTATGTTAAACATAGGTGTGTCTGTTGCAGGTTGTGTTGTGGTGGCCGCTTCATCAGAAGGTCATCACGCTGAAGTTTTCTAGCTTTTTGAATAGCGTCATCAATTACATGTGGAGGATATTTCTGTTTTTCGAGCACGAGTTTAAGCTTTTGTGAGCTCGCGTGGAAGTCAGTGTCTTTTGAGCAAATTCGCTTAAAACGGTGGGCCTGGCCGTATGGAATGCTGTTTTTACAATGGCGTGGATGATCACTTTGGTAATGGAGGTACTGTTGTCGATCTGTTGGTTTGCGGTAGAGGGTTGTGGAAAGTTTATCATCTTCTATTATTATGGTAACGTCAAGGAAATTTACGGTTACTTGTGAGTAGGTGTGTGTGAAGTGTATGTTTGGATGCACAGTATTGTAAGTGACAGTTTCGGCCAGAGTCTGGCCTTCATCAGGAGTCATGGTACATTCTGTTTGCGCTCACATTTATAGTATTTTGGGTAAAAAATGAGAGGGAAGGAACGAAAAAAAACAGAAAGAAAGAAAGAGTTTGAAAAACGAGAGAGGAAAGGATATCCAGAAAGTTCCAGGTTCCACTGTGCTTCGCGAGTGGCGTCGTCAGTGTGTATTTTCTTAGTATTGCGTTCAGTGCAGTTTGGTGGCGGTCCCTTTATTGTAGACGGGGCCTGGCTAAGGTACAACGTGAACAACGTGAATCATACCTCATACACCGATTTAACACCCTCGAAAAAGGCATAAATGAAAGTCCGGGTACACTTGCAGCAATCAAAGCACTATAATATATACATATGCATTTATATGTGTATATGTACTTATGCATATGCGCATATGTATGGGGGTGTATGTGTGTATATGTAAGTTTATAATTGTAATCATAACAGTTCAAGATTTCGCGGCACTGTGGCGGCGACGAGGACTGGACAACTACAAATATCTTTGCGTGTTTCAGTGAACCACTGTCGTCTATTTCTATTTCTCTGAATAACCGAACAATAGTTGTAAGCCCGACTTGTCGAAGGGTCACCGCATGCACAACTAAAAGCCCCGAACGTGGATTCCCAGAACAAAATGCAATCACTTCAAACGCCCCTTCTCGCCTTTTGGCAACCCTTCCCCGATTTTGGCAACAAAGCCCGACATCCACATACACAACTAAACGCCCCGAACGCGGTTTCCCAGTACAAAATAGCAATCACTTCAAACGTCCTTTCTCGCAGTTTGGAAACCCTTCCCGCATTTCGACAACAAAGCCCGACATATAGAAGGGCCACCCCATACACAATTAAAACCCCCAAACGCGGATTCGCAGAGCAAAATAGCATTCAAAACGACAGACAGCGCCTTAAGAAACATTTTCTCCCGCGCCGACTTCCTGGAGCCTCGGAACGCTGTCCCCGACGCCGAATTAGTGACGGTCTTTAAAAAATAAAAAATAAAAAATAATAATAAAAAAAGCATTTTTCGCGACACGCAAGCCCTTACCTTAGCCAGGCCCCGTCTACAATAAAGGGACCGCCACCAAACTGCACTGAACGCAATACTAAGAAAATACACACTGACGACGCCACTCGCGAAGCACAGTGGAACCTGGAACTTTCTGGATATCCTTTCCTCTCTCGTTTTTCAAACTCTTTCTTTCTTTCTGTTTTTTTTCGTTCCTTCCCTCTCATTTTTTACCCAAAATACTATAAATGTGAGCGCAAACAGAATGTACCATGACTCCTGATGAAGGCCAGACTCTGGCCGAAACTGTCACTTACAATACTGTGCATCCAAACATACACTTCACACACACCTACTCACAAGTAACCGTAAATTTCCTTGACGTTACCATAATAATAGAAGATGATAAACTTTCCACAACCCTCTACCGCAAACCAACAGATCGACAACAGTACCTCCATTACCAAAGTGATCATCCACGCCATTGTAAAAACAGCATTCCATACGGCCAGGCCCACCGTTTTAAGCGAATTTGCTCAAAAGACACTGACTTCCACGCGAGCTCACAAAAGCTTAAACTCGTGCTCGAAAAACAGAAATATCCTCCACATGTAATTGATGACGCTATTCAAAAAGCTAGAAAACTTCAGCGTGATGACCTTCTGATGAAGCGGCCACCACAACACAACCTGCAACAGACACACCTATGTTTAACATACAGCACGAATTTCCCCAACGTTAACAAAATCCTTAAACGACATTACAACATACTGGAACAAAGTGAACGTCTAAAACGTGCATTCCCATCGGCTCCTGGCGTCGTTTACCGACGAACACGCAACCTCAAAGACACACTTGTAAACTCCCAAATCAATACTTCAACTTCCGACAGTTCATGCCGACCTTGTCTGAAGCCTCGATGTTTTGTATGCAAAGCGATGCGAGATACAAGCAAGGCAAGCAGCACACAATCCAACTTTTCAATTAACATACGAGGAAATCTAACATGCGATTCCCCTAATGTGGTATATCTACTTGAATGCAACGTGTGCGGCATGCAATACATCGGACAAACGGAAACACCCTTTAGGATTCGTTTCAATAATCACAGAGCCCACGCGAAATCAGCGCCGAATCTACCTCTATCAAAACACCTTAACCTTCCCGGCCACTCCTTCGACAAATTGTCAGTCACACTTTTAGAAACAGGATTTAAATCAAACCGGGAACGTGAACAACGTGAATCATACCTCATACACCGATTTAACACCCTCGAAAAAGGCATAAATGAAAGTCCGGGTACACTTGCAGCAATCAAAGCACTATAATATATACATATGCATTTATATGTGTATATGTACTTATGCATATGCGCATATGTATGGGGGTGTATGTGTGTATATGTAAGTTTATAATTGTAATCATAACAGTTCAAGATTTCGCGGCACTGTGGCGGCGACGAGGACTGGACAACTACAAATATCTTTGCGTGTTTCAGTGAACCACTGTCGTCTATTTCTATTTCTCTGAATAACCGAACAATAGTTGTAAGCCCGACTTGTCGAAGGGTCACCGCATGCACAACTAAAAGCCCCGAACGTGGATTCCCAGAACAAAATGCAATCACTTCAAACGCCCCTTCTCGCCTTTTGGCAACCCTTCCCCGATTTTGGCAACAAAGCCCGACATCCACATACACAACTAAACGCCCCGAACGCGGTTTCCCAGTACAAAATAGCAATCACTTCAAACGTCCTTTCTCGCAGTTTGGAAACCCTTCCCGCATTTCGACAACAAAGCCCGACATATAGAAGGGCCACCCCATACACAATTAAAACCCCCAAACGCGGATTCGCAGAGCAAAATAGCATTCAAAACGACAGACAGCGCCTTAAGAAACATTTTCTCCCGCGCCGACTTCCTGGAGCCTCGGAACGCTGTCCCCGACGCCGAATTAGTGACGGTCTTTAAAAAATAAAAAATAAAAAATAATAATAAAAAAAGCATTTTTCGCGACACGCAAGCCCTTACCTTAGCCAGGCCCCGTCTACAATAAAGGGACCGCCACCAAACTGCACTGAACGCAATACTAAGAAAATACACACTGACGACGCCACTCGCGAAGCACAGTGGAACCTGGAACTTTCTGGATATCCTTTCCTCTCTCGTTTTTCAAACTCTTTCTTTCTTTCTGTTTTTTTTCGTTCCTTCCCTCTCATTTTTTACCCAAAATACTATAAATGTGAGCGCAAACAGAATGTACCATGACTCCTGATGAAGGCCAGACTCTGGCCGAAACTGTCGAATTAAACACTTCCGTTGTTACCGTTCTCTTGGAGGATCTACTTGACTTATTGCAACGCTACGGCCATTTTCGCCACCATGCCTGCCTATATATTTATATATATATATATATATATATATATATATATATATATTGTTCCGGTGAGATCCTTCATTCACAAGAGATGATAAATGCGAGAGTCCAAAGATCTGAGTCCCCTCAGTATCGTAGCAATGCCCCCTTTGCTGACGATGCCCACCGCGCGAATCAGGCTTCTTTGCGATGATGATAGCGCTTTACACGGGCAACATGAACGACGTTGGTCTTGCTCTAGAGGCGGCCAATTGGCAACAGCTGAGACATAACGTACGTGACATCGATGAGACGTTTCAGGACAATAAACGGGCCAGTGAAGTTGGCCAGAAGCTTTTGGCAGAGGCCGCGCTTGCAAAGCGGCGTCCAAAGCCACACCAAATCCCCTTTCTCAAACAATACGTGCCGGTGGCTTCTGTCGTAACGGTTCTTGCAGCGTTTCTGGGAGACGAAAGTTCGAAGACAGGCGATGCGCCGAGCGTTTTCCGTGCGGCAAATGGTTTCGGCGAAAGTAGGTAGATCAGTTTAAAAAAATAAGAATAGTGTCAAGAGCTGTGCGGGGTTGGCGTGCGTAGAGCAGATAAAATGAACTGTATCCTGTTGTTTCGTGTGGTGCAGTGTTGTAGGCGAAAGTTATGAATGGCAAAATAGCGTCCCATGTTTTGTGTCCTGAATCAACATACATGAAAATTATGTTGACGAGAGTCCTATTAGTTCGTTCCGTCAAACCATCAGCCTGTGGGAGATACTGGGTAGTGTGGCGAAAACGGCACGAAGCAAGACGAAGGAGGTCTTTCACTACATCGGCCACGAATTGCCGCCCGCGATCACTGATGATGAAACGGGGGATCCTTGACGTAATATAACGTGCGACAGCATGGTCTATGAAGCTTGAATGGCATTTGCCACAGGAATCACCGCAGATTCGGCGTAGCGTGTGAGGTGGTCGACGCCTACAATAATTTATCGGTTGCCGTTCGTTAATCGCGGAAAAGGACCAAGCAGGTCAACACCAACGACGTCAAATGGTGAACCCAGGGGTGCTATGGGATGAAGTAGTCCGGCTGGCGGAGTTGTAGGACGCTTGTGGCGTTGGCATTGCTCACAACTCGCAACGTATTCAGTCACACTTATGCGCATCTTCGGCCAGAAGAAGCGTTCCTGCGTTCGATAAAATGTCCTAGAAAAACCCATATCGCCAGATGTTGGTTCGTCGTGCATTGCTCGAAGTACGTGTTGTCACAGACTTGTAGGCACAACTAGAAGTAGGCGAGGGCCTACGCCTGGATAATTCTTTTTGTAAAGAACGCCATCCTTTACGACGAAACCACATTGATAGTTCATTCCGGAAATAACGAAAGAAGCGAGACTGTTGTCACTGCGTTGTTCTGCTCGAAAAACTGTTAGGTCAGGAAACGGAGTATCCACTTCTGCCAAATATTCATCAAAGTTGTCAGCGTCACGCTCGGTTGTCGGAAGGGGAAGCCGTGAAAGGCTATCCGTGTCGGCATGACGACGACCGCTCTTGTAACAGACTTCAAAGTCGTGTTCTGTGCTCTTGCAATCGTAACGTCCAACGAGCAAGATGACCAGATGGGTTAGGTAGTCAAGTGAGACAACATAAAGAATGGTGGTCCAGTATCTAACAAAGCCATCGTAGGACGTCCATAAATGAGCACGGGGACTCTATTTTGCGTCATAAAAACTGGTGGAGGCATAAGTGCATGTAGTCAAAATATTCGGCGACCTCACCTCCATTAGCCGCGCCATCTAGTTTCCCGGAGGTGGCGAGGTGAAGCGTCGACCAGGAGATGGGGAACGGAACCGGCGTGTTGCGGGGAGCGTCAAACTTCGCACGGGGGAAGGCGAGTCGTTGCGTAAATTCCGGTGGAAATTGCGTCCCACATGTGTATCACTGTGGGTGGTTTGGTCGAAGCCGTTCCCAACGTAGGCGTCCCGCATCGACCGCATATCACCACGTCAGTGCGTTTGTCGAGAAGAAGCTGATGATATCACGTAGTAGCGCTGCTGGGGGCTGCGCCTCTGACCACAGGATCCAGCCACATGTCCACGGTAACCGCAGTTATAGCACACAGGGGCCTCACGCACGTCGCCAAACCTTCCACGAGGCGCCATGTATCCCACGAAGACACCATTGTAGGTGGTTGGCGGGAGGTTTTCTGCAAACAGTGGCCAAGATGTAGGTTGTCGGATGGGGGCTCTGGTGCTCTTGTTTGGGGCACATCATATAGCGTGGCATCAACGACAGCACACATTGCGTCTTAGGGCGGGCAGGTGCTGCTACCGTGTGCCTTCGGCGGGTTGACAGCATCACGTCGTCCATGTTCTTCGCGTACGATTTGCCTGATCATTGTGGCAAGATCACAGAATGATATTGGAGGGACGTCGACACTTGCAACAACGGGGGTGACGTTGGCAAGTCTACCAAATTTGGGAGTGATGAGTCTAGCCTTCAGGGTCTCAAACATCCGGCAGTGTTGGATTACGTCCGCTCATACGCCAAGGTGTCCTTGCCGATGAGGAAGTTGTAGACAACCACAGCAACCGTTTTGAGGAGATGCCCAACCTTGTCATCTTATTTCATGCGTGGGTCTACAGAATTGCACAATTTCAGAATCTCTTCAATATACGTGGTGCATGTTTCAGCGCGGACTGGAGCACTCGCATCAACGTTTGCTCAGCGCGCTTCTTTTTTGTCAATGGGTCCCCGAATCAGCTCGCTATATTTTTCTCAAACGCTTCCCAGGTCGTCATTGTTTCTTCGTGGTTTTCAAACCACACCAACGCCGTCTCTTGAAGAAACAATCCTACGTTGGACAACCGGGAGGCCGCATCCCAACAATTTTATTTCCTCACAAGGTTCAAGTGTTTCAGCCATTCGTCGACAAATTCTGCGACCATTCCAGAGAAGCTTTGTGGTGCCTTGTGTCGGGGCCACGTAGCGCCACACAAAGAGTGCGTGGTGTCGCCGTCAGCAATCGCATTCATAGAGAGCGATGGTAGACCAGCAAGCCGGCGGGTTCGGCGCAGTTCTTGAGGTAGCGCTTTCAAGATCGTTCGCCTGGGATCGCTCCGCTGTTTCCCGCACCTTCTACGAATCTTGTTACGGTGAGATTCATTTATTCACAAGAGATGATGAATGCAAGAAAACAGGGTTGGTTGGTTGGTTGGTTGGTTGGTTGGTTGGTTGGTTGGTTGGTTGGTTGGTTGGTTGGTTGGTTGGCTGGCTGGATGGCTGGCTGGCTGGCTGGCTGGCCGGCTGGCTGGCTGGCTGGCTGGCTGGCTGGCTGGCTGGTCTTCAGAGTCCTGGCGCAACCCACCACGGGGGATTGGCCTTAACCGGACAGTGCCTCATTTGTCAGGTGGAGTTGTTTTACCAGCCGGATAATTTAGATAACGATGTTTAAACAAAGAACCCATTGTTAAACGATAGATTAGAAGTAAAACAAATAAAGGTAATACAAAGAACGAACAAGTTATAATGGTATGAAATAAAGTGAATTTATGCCTCAGCTTAACATCCTAATCGTTTTGTTGCCTTTAGAAAATCGCATGCGGCCTCGCAAACGTTCCTGTGGCTAAATCCATTTTCAGTTGCTCCAAACGAAAGGACCACCAGAAGGGATAAATTTAGAGCCAACCTACAGAGAGGTTCTTCTAACAGTTTCTTCCTTAGGGTTGTATATAACCTGCATGTAAAGAGGAAATGGGATCTGGCAGATCACCGGTCGTGGCAACCTCGTTCTCCTCATCTTCCACGCGTTCCCTCAGAATTGTATATATATATATATATATATATATATATATATATATATATATATATATATATATATATATATATATATATATATATATATATATATATGTCGCCACAGTGTACGTCTCTTCATGAATCTTTTGGATTGCCGTCTTGCTGCACAACTTCTATGCGGTGTGCCTAAATGTTGTGCCAATGAAAGTCGATGGACACTTCAACGTTAATGTACTTCGGCAGAAAAACCAGTGGCTTTCCCCGTTTTTTGATGTCAGACCTAGACATTTTCTCCTGTAGGATGTCACGCAGTCAGCTATTCACAGGAGTTGTTTATATGTTGGGGTTACTGCATTACAATCAATTCAAGCACAATCAACCATGTTCAATAAATTTCGTGTGGTTCCCAAATCTTCCAGCCTTACACTTCTTGTAACAGCCCGACGTGTTGCTTTCACATTTATTGCTATGGCCTTGTGCCGAAACTGTTAAATTTTTTATGCTTCATTACTGTATGTACAAAAATGTAACAAGACTTTCTTTTTTTCCAATTTTCGTAACCTCTACCCCATTCCCGCGCTCCTTTTTTTAAAAAACGATAGTCTTTCTTGGAGGCCTTCGACGCAAAGTTTTGAGTCTGTCTGTCTGTACATTTGTCTGTTTGTATAATCTTACCGGCATAGGGTACTTGAAACTGCCGACCCAATCCGCAGCGACCACCGATGTTGCTCAAGGTTGAGCGTTCATGTTTGTGCAAAAGCAATTAATGCACGTGTATGGGGCACCATAACAACGCGCATATATTCTGCATATGTATGTCTTAGTAGAAAACGCATACATAAGTAATTTTAAGGACCGTAGCGCTTATCACGCTGCGCTAAACATGCAACGCATGCATGGAATGGGGAGTGTTTCCAACGCTTTGAGAAGACGAGATGGTGGTAGCACCTACCCGTCGCCTCGCGTTCTACACTTTATCACCTCTGAGACGGGCGCGCATGGCTACGTGCTTTGTTTTCCAAACGAAACTGCCAGATGGCGCTCATGTCTCACGTGGGACATGACTTGATGCGCTCGTTCGCCTCCGTCACACGCTCGAGGCACTCTAACGCAGCGCCTCGGGAATACTTCTGCAATTTTCTTGCGCAGAACATCAAATAAATGTTTTGTTCACTCTCTCCACACGCAAGACTATCGTCTTTCGACGATATTTGCAGATTACATGCAGATACGAACCAATTTTTTCTTTCTAGACGCAATGAAATGTCGCCCTCCAAGATACTATGGCGGTCGTGTTAGAATACGGTCATTTTGTGTTTCATAATCTTCAAACAGAATGGCAAATGAGCCATCCACGCCAAACGTCCCAGCTATTTCGGCGACCATCCCAAATACATTTTAAAAAATCCCGCCAATTCCTTGCATTGAAACCAGTGAACTCCTAGAACATTTAGAAGAAAAATAATTTTAGGAGTGGATCCGTCAATGCATATGTCTGTGACCGGTTTGTAACCACCTAGTTTTATAGCTCACTCAGAAGGTGGTGCTAGTGTGATTCACACACAGACAGGCAGAGAGACAGATGGGCGGACGAATGGACTTTATTACCAACAACTGCATTGTGCAGCACATGCTTTCCAAACACGCACTCAGATGTGTCAGATGTATCTATATGCAACCTACCACCACCAAAAGGACATGCATCCACCTATAGTGTTTGCAAACTTCCTACTGCATCCAGTACAATAACCTCTCTTGATTCATTTCACCGACCATAAAGCTGTAATATAAGAGACCACGCAATCCAGCCGCCATGACAACGAAGAAGTGAAAAGAACAAACGACGAAACGAAAAAACAAACGAACAAGAACAAACTAAAAGTTAATTTTTATAACGTACGCAACGTCCTACGTCTTTCTAAGGAGGTAATGCATGGGCTAACATTTCCTGGAAGAGTTACGCTTTACCGATGATCTCCCCCTTTCGAGTTTGGCCTACTTATTATCATTGATTTCGTGGATATGGCGTGATTTCTTTTTGTTACGTTGCTGCCTTCTGAACTTCCTAGAATGTCGTCTGAGTGTTGGTTCTTACAAAAAAATGTATAGCTGCTTCTTTTTATACCACATTTGGTCTACAATCAAGTAAAGGTGTTTTTGTAAGGTGTTGGAAGCTCAGAAGTGTAGTGGCCCTGGACTAAATAAATAGCACAGCTGCATAACTTCAAAAAAAATTGGTGTCAGCCGCCATTTATTACTACTCCAAAATGTACTTCTTTTCCTACTTCAATCGTACTCCTCTGTTACAAACGTGTCCACGACGATCTGCTTCACCCTCCTGAGCTTCTTTGGCTTGCGCCTCCTAATGTAGTATTTGAATGCATTACCAAAAGAAGCACGCTATAAGATTTACCTAATGATTATAAGTGCCAAAGTGTCTTCAGCACGCCGTTATGAGATGCCAAGAGTAATGGTCCTTGCAACTGATCATTCGCAGCACCGGATTCTAAATTTCCGGATTATAACTAAGTCTTCAGCTTGTATACGCCGCATGTTGCTGTTACGTCTCTTGTAGAAGTTCCTCTTCATGCGATGTGTAAAGGAGACTGTCTGGCTCTCACTTTTCTAGTCTTTCTTTAGAACGAGCTTTTCAGGTAGGCGAAGCTCGCGGTCAGCAAGGAAAGCAGGGACCACTCTTGATATACGAAACAAAGGATTACATCCTAAGACAATGCTGTACGAGCGGTTGTGATGTCGGGTGACATCCTAGAGACAACATTTCCGGCCACCTGGAAACATGGCGGACATTGTTGAGTACTGTTTATAGTCTTGAATGGCACGTTCAGCTTGACCATTTGCGGCAGGCTGGTACGGTGAGCAACTTTTGATAGTAATGCCACGGTTTCGCATCCACTTAGCCAGCTTAGCGCTTTAAAAAGCCGAGCCGTTGTCACATACTGGGGTCTTTGTGCACGTGAAGCAATCGGCTTAGTGGAAAGCAATAACACTGTTCGTATCCTCTCTTTCAGCCATCGTCATCATCATTCTTGCACACTGATTAATGCCAAGCAGGAATGCTTTTGTTTTCTTGTTAGCTTCGCCCTTTTTTTCCATTTCAGTAAAATGAATGTGAATGTTTTCAAAAGAAATGTTGGAGTATTTAGGCGTTAACATTAGATTTGTTGCCTCCTTAAACTTCATTTCGTTCACTTGACGAAACTGGCAAGTGCGAATGTAGTTTCTCACATCCTCTCTCATGTTTGGCCAAGTGAACCTTTTACGAGATTGTCGTACGTTCGGCAGAAACCCTCATGTCCACCCGACTCTGGGCTATTGTGCCACAGACGAAGTATCTTGGGGACCATTATTGACGAGACTGTCGAGACACTATATTTCCCTTGAGCAAACTTTATTTTCGCTGTGCCTTCCCATAACTTGAGCAAACTTAGTTCTTGAGGTTCGTCGCTTGTCTCATGAACAAGTTGTCTAGACAGTGCATCTGCATCTGTTAGCAGTGGACCAGGACGGTGCAATATTTTGAAATTGAACTGTTGTAGGTAGTTCACCCATTGAGCGATTCGGCCCATTGGTTGTGCCACAATTAGCAGATGAGTGAAAGCTGTATGATCCTTTAATACTCTAAATTTCCTACCCTCCAATTAGGTACCAAAATGCGGCACAACTTTTAAAACCGCCTATGCTTGTTTTTTCAGTAGTAGTATAACTACCTTCGGCAGCTTTCAACGTTTGGCTGTAGTAACCGACTACGTGTGCTTCTCATGACCATGTAGTTGTGACGGCGTCTAATGCAGAACTCTACCCATTGAATAGGGCGAAGCATAAAAGACACGGAGAAGTCCGGTATACGAAAAATTGGATGTGATTATACCTGTTTCACTACTTCGCTCTAAAGTCACACTTCGGACTCCATTGAAAAGGAGCGTCTTCTAGCATGAGACGTGTGAGACACCCGGTCCTTGCCGCATATTTCATTATGAAAGATCTTAAATGACTAGCATGGCCGAGAAATACTCGCACATAATGGACATCGTATGGTTTCACCAATTTAGAAATCCTGCCAACGGAATCCTGCTTTGTACTTTTTGTAGTCCCGTCCAAGACCCGGCATATAAACACCCCTTCATCTTAGAAAAATGCGCTCTTCTAGAAGCTCACAATCACCTGAGCATGGCTAAGAGCACTAAAAACCCGAGAAAGGTGACTTTGATGCTCTACTTCACTCTTGGAAACATAGAGTAGCTTGTCGATGTAGACATTGCTAAAGGTCCCGAGGTATGGCTTCAGGGTATCAATGGTGATCTTTTAAAACCAGGCTAGGGAGTCCTTCCAACCACATGGTAAGCGATTGTATTCGTACAAGTCAAGTCATGTAACAAAGGCAGTGTACTCTTTTGTGTCCTTGGTTAAGGAAACTCTCTAGAAATCTTTGCAGAGGTCAATACAAAAAAATCATCAGCATCCACCCGTTTCTTCAATAATTGTGTCTATCTTAGACATGGGAAACGGTATAAGCTACGTGTATTCATTAAGTGCCCTATAATACATTTCATGTTATTTTGGAGGGATAGTGATAGGCGAAGCAAAAAGTGATACCGACGGTCAAATTACACTTTCATTCTACATTGCCTGCAACTTTCTCTTCGGCCATGTCTTTTTTTCTCTTGACATTTTATATAGTGCTCTCCATACCACGGTTTTAGCAGTGATTTCAATTGAAACTTGATGCGACTTCATTTCTGGAGGAAGGCTCCCAACGCAGATGAACTCAGGGTACAGGGCTTTGATGTCGCGTTCACAATGAACGATTTGCAAGGGCGAAGTGTCCAATCCTTCGTCTTCCTTGGTGACTCCCGTCAATGAGCACTTTGTCGTCCCAGCGAATGCGTATCTTCAGCTTCTCCATGTTCGGGCGCGATAATAGAAAGTCTTACGCCACGTCTGGCAATGCCAACACAGTGATGGTGACAGAATGACCTCAAAATTTGATGTAGACGTGCACCCAATTGCTATGTGAGCTCACCGAGCCATCGTATCCTTGCACTCGAAGGGTTTTACCAGCAGGCAAATTAATGTTCTTGAGTCTACCTCAGGTAATGATGGACACTGAAGCTTCACGATTCACTAAAGCATTCATTTTGATGCCATCGACTTTCACTGGTATATGCGGCAGGCTGAAAGATATCAAACACTCTGTCTCAAGGCCGCTGTTATGTGATTTTGCTCACCCTCACGAAGTTTGGGCGGCCTATGATGGCACGCTGTCTTAAATGTAGTGCTGTAGGATCTTTTCAAGATGTACCCATAGGGACCCTTGCACTGGCAGAGGCTGTTCGAACAGCTACGTGCATGGTGATTTGTAGATAAGTAGGCGTTGGTCTCTTTCGTGTTGCACTGGTGAAGGCAAGTGAAAGTAGGTTTTCTATTATAGGTTGACCCTTGTTGTTTCTTTCATGCCGTTGTCAACACAATTTTCAGGCATCGAAGAAGGTTTTATGAGGTCCTCGAAGTTGTCAATGTGACTTCTCTTTGAATCTACCCAGAAAGCCTAGGTCTAGCACTGTCTGGGAAGAGAGGTTAGGCTTCATAGCGTATAGCAGAAGACGTTTCTTCAGGTATTACGCAAGGGCACACTCAGAATTATACTGATAAGCTAGTGCATTGTGCCATTTTTTGCGTACCGTTGACTGCAAATGCAGCAAGAAAATTTGCTTTCCGTTGCTCCGAAACTAGTGGCGCCTTGTCAAGAAGCTACAACTCGTACTAAGTTTTTGCGGTTCCATCGAAACAACAACGCAGGTTCTGAGATTTTTCCTGATCAAACTGCCAGTTATTTTTTCTTTGTGCACATTCATACAAAAATAACCACTGTCAAGGGCTTTGGGTGTTTTCTTTGAAAATACCTGGCTCCATAAGCTTCAGAACAACAGTAGCTGTGTTCACTGCATAAAATAGCACTTTCATCCTTAGGCTGTACTGCACCATCAATCACTGCTGCTGTTCGACAATTTTCATAAACAGGCTCCCCTCTGTAGAACTCTCTTGCCACCCTCACACAGAACCTTTGTTAATAACGATTCAGACTTCTATAGAGCCTGTAGTGTCTTAGAACCTATTTATGTTTCTTATTGTACATATTCCGCATTTTGCTGTATATAATAAAACCTTGCACATATTATTCATAGCGAACATTCGGAAATCTCCATTACTCCAAATGTCGGGGACAATCATTCTGAAGCATATAATAACCCATTTTATGTCATACCACTTCATTAGTGTTGGAAAGAGAGTATGTGCTGAGCTCAGCATGCGTGACTTGAACTGTTGCTGAGGACATCATTTTCAATTCTTGATCTTGTGCCTAATTGCAGTAACAAAACTTGAGCTGCAGGTGATAGTTTACATATGCACTTTAAAATGATAGGTTGAAAGTAGAAAGAACTCTCGATATGATGAAAGAGACATGGGAATTCATTGATCACACATTATAGGTCTATACAGGTGTACAAAAACTGTTTAATATATGTTTCTACGTGTATGTACATAACAAGCTTCGCGTTGACTTCGACAACTTCTTCAGCTAGAGTATTGCGGACTTTGACGAATAAACACATAATGATTCTTAACGATATTCGGGAATTCTGTGTAGTGCTTAGTGCACCTAGTTTCATTGCATCCCCTCTCAATGGTGTAACGCAGAAAGCGGGTTTCTACTTTTTTGGGATCTTTCGCGAAATTTTCTCTCGGCCAACTCCGGTAAGCAGGCTATTAATGTAGGTGTATGTGTAATGTATCATTATGTCTTTTTACACAGTGAAAATTTGACCAACTTGCATTAACTGTTATTTAATTGAGTAAGGGGATATGAAACATGAATTCTACTTAAAATGCATGAGGACGATTCTACTGCTAATATTTAATCACATTTATTACTGGATACTTTGAAAATTAGTGTGTGAGTCCGTAGTTACGCGTACCAGTGACAGATATTGCGACCCCATGCGTCTGCCTAAAAATTGCACAAAGTTTGAAATTCCATAGCTTGCGTGAACCTTACATCTCCAGTAAGTGCTATTGAGTGTCTTCCAGGATGCTAGCTCAGAAAATTATTAGTATTTCTCAGAGTGGTGTGCAGTACATCACTTTCCTCACCTTTCGATATTTTAATATGTACTGTATACAAAATTACAATTTTCTTACTGATTTATTGCTGCAAATTTTTCGATGGTCTTTTTCAGAAATTTCGGAAGCTGAATTATCACACGGGAATCACAGCACAATTAAGACATACATTGACTACTGTAACAATATATCCTATTTTTCTTCACTCCGCTGCAAAAAGTTGCTTCGATATAGTAACCATTTCTTCCTGCACGAACAGGCGTTTGTTCAGAATTGAACATCGCTGTCAATTGATACATTTCCGCGCTAAACTATGTGAAGTATTGTACCTTGTCTTTCGGGAAGTGCAGCCGAACAGAAGCAACAACTGTGCCTTTGAGCCGCTTTCGACACTTTGTCTAGTTTGCGTGAGGCGCCCGGTATTCCGAAGCGAGAAAGTGCTTGCAACACACTCAGATGCACTGGGGAAAACTGTACTCAAGGACATCTTTACACAGTCCTCCCTGTGACATTCTGACAGGCGTATGGTGATGCGAAACGCCTGCAAAACTCGCTTTACATATACATGAATTGAAATTAACACTCCCAAAAGTATTACACACCGCGGGCACTAGCAGGACATCGAAACTTCCCATTATATCTTTCCCACTTTACCATAATTCAGGAATCAAAATGTCACAGCACAGAACTGGCAGACAATTTAAATCATTATGGTCAAGAATGCCATTGAACAAAAGAAAGAAAGGAGCTCATAAAAAACTAGAGGATAAACTACCAAATAGAAGAGATGAAATAATTAAACCAAAAGACACAACAAAACCCATCAGTGGAACAATAGAAAACCAAGCAGAAGTACAAGCTAATTCGCAGTCTAGCAATAACAAGACGTACTGACACAAATTATAAGCCCAAGTCAGTCACGGAAAATGATAGTAATAAAACTCCTTCATGACTATAACAATACCAATAATTCTAAACGAAGAAGCACAAGCAGCACAAAACATAGAGACACCACCTCTACGAGCTCTACATCGAAACCAATTCCGGAAATGTGAACTTCAGAATCCAGACCCAAAAGGCCATAGGCCTTGAGGCCTTGAAGAACACTGGACAATGGACACTTACGAAGAACATGCCTCCTTAAAACATGGAGAACCAAGAGATGACGCAGATGTCGCCATACAAAAAGTTGGTCTACGTAAAGAGCCTGGCCACGACGCTCACGCCGTGCTGCCAAACTTCGCTGACGAAGAAATCCTCGACGTGACTCTCTACCCTATGCGTGCCGAAGAAGCACAAGAACTCGCCAGCCTGCGCATCAAGAACCAACAGACGATCGACAGACACCGTCACACTCTTCGACGACACTTCGAAAAATACCAGCCCGATGATCACGTTTGGGTGTGGACGCCGTTTCACCGACGTGGACTGAGTGAAAAACTTCTGCGTCGGTACTTCATATTGCAAAGCTTAGTTCGACGTCTCGGTATACTCGACCATTAGGATGTGCCCTACGGCATCAAGAACTTTCAACGGCACCGAGCACGACCTGAAGTGGTTGATTTCGTGCGCCTCTAGCCGTTTCATGTTTCATGCTTGTTAACAAATCTTTTTAAGGACTGTAATTTTTCTTGTTCTTTCTCTGGTATTGTAATTTCTTTTTTGTACCTACTTATTACTTTACTTACTTTATTGTTGTTACTTTCACTGTTCCTGCCTTTTTTGACAGTGTTCTGTTTTAGGCATCGAGATGATGCTTTTTCAGAAGGCGGAAATGCCACATTCATTCCTAAGTTATGTCACCGCCCCGTTGCACTGTCAGCAATTATAAGCGCAAGCCATGCCTGCAGTGTTTGAGAAGCGCCAGGGCTGTAGTAGGTCGTCTTGTCAAGATTACGCCCACTTTGTTAACATTCCAGATTATTCTGGAACCTAAGTTGCTGCTAGCGATTACCCTAGAATATCCAACGGCACGTGTGTGAATGCCGACGCTCTCATCACAGCTATAAGTGCCACTGTGCTACTCTAAACTGACTTTCCATTTACCGGTCACAAGTTCGGCTCAATGAACAGTTTTTATCAGAACATACAGCCTGCTACCTTCGTCCTCATCATGAACCCGTGACAATATGAATATTCAAATAGATATCCACATCCATTGATTGATTGGTGTTTGATGGTTTGTGGCGCAAGGGTCATTTCATGGCCAAAGAGTGCCAGTTCATCTTACTAGAGATATGGACAATTATTGTGATAAGCGGCTGTATAAGGGCCATAAAATTCCTCGCGCTAGGGCGGGTAATAAACATATAAGTAATAAAACCATAACCAGGCCGTGAAAGGTGTGGTGTTAATGCATGACAAAACTTTGTGATAATAAAAACAATGGTGGACATGTATGGCATTGGCACGAGTACCTCACTCGTTCACACCCTTGCGTCCAAGGACCGTGAGGCAAGTCTTTGTTGAGTGTAGCCACCGCAGCGGAGACCTCTCTGAAGAGGTCCTGCTACGGAATGTCAGGGTATATGATATTAAAAGTAGCAATTTCTTTTTAAAAAACTAACAATGACTTGTGAGTAAAAAGTGGTTCCCTACCGACGAACATTGAAGGATGGAGTGGTATCTGTTGTCGGTAGGGTAACGGAAAGTGTTCTCTTCTCAGCGTGTCTAGTTTTTTACACTGGATTAGAGTGTGAAGTACGGTGAGTGCTTCGCCACCTCTATCACACAAAGGTGGTTCGCCCCCAGACAAACAAAATGATTGTGTTGTGTGTGTATGTGTTGTTCTCACCCTTGTAAGGATTTCTTTTGTGTGGCGTGATTTTGATACTGGCGGCCAATGACCAAGTCGCGGCTTGATGACATGCAATTTATCACCTGTTTGTGTACCCCATGTGCTCTGCCAGTAACCCATGAGCCTTCGTTTTAGAAAAGGTTTCAAGTCGAGTGCAGGAACTGGTACCGATGTATTGAAAGCGGTTTTGTTAGTGGATCCAGCAAGCTGGTCCACCAGAGCATTACCTTGAATTTCGTGGTGTCCTGGCACCCAGCAGACTACAACATGCTGCTTAGATGGGTGGGCTGTGCATAAGAGCGAATAAAGTGAGGCAAGGACGGGGTTCTTGTGCTTTTTAAGAGTTTTCAGAGCTTTTACTATGCTGAGGGACTTTATATATATTGTTGCCTTCTGTAGTTTTATTTGTTTAATGTGTTTGACAGCCGCGAGTATCGCGTAAGCTTCGCCGGTGAAAATACTCGAATCAGAGTGGAAACGCTGGCTTCCGAAAAGGATGTGCCGACGGCTGCGTACGAGACAGAAGTGTCGGACTTTGAAGCTTCCGTGAAGGACTCAGGATACGGGTATTTCTATTGTATTTCTAGGAAGTATGCCTGGATATGTGCAATTTGTGCATGCTTCGTAACCTCCAAGAAACACACGTCGCAATCTATCGCATGGAATTGCCATAGTGGCAGGCATACTGCGGGAGCCATCAAACGGTGTTCAAGTGGCACACCGGTTTCCTTCGCTAGGCCCCTCACACGGATTGAGTAGGGCTGTCTCATAGACTGCCGTTTCTCAAACACAGCAACGTTTGACGTGTCATAATTGTGGATTGTGATGGGTGATCTTTGTCTGTATTTACATTAGAATAATATTTAAGACATGTAACATCTCTCAAGGTGGAGCGACCATTCGTTCGATTCCACGTAGAGGCTCTCCACGGGGCTAGTGTGAAAAGCACCCGTGGAGAGATGGATGCCTAGATGATTGACAGGGTCAAGCATTTTAAGAGCAGTAGGTGTCGCAGACTGATATGCTATTGCCCCGTAGTTTAGGCGGGTACGTACGAGACTTTTATACAAATTCATTAAACACTTCTTGTCGCTTCCCCACGTAGTGCGAGACAACACTTTTAGAACGTTCATAATTTTTAGGCACATATTTTTTAAATATTTGATATTTGGTAAGAAGGTTAGCTTGGTGTCCAAGATTGGGCCTAAGAATTTGTGTTCGGTATTGACGGAAAGACATTGCCAATGCAGTTGTATATAGGGTTCAGGATGAATGCCTCTCTTCCTGGAGAACAAGACACCCGTGCTTTCCTATGCATTCAGTCGCAACCCGTTTTCTTCAGCCCAATTGGAGACTTTGTTCAAACCAGTCTGAACCTGGCGCTCACACATGGCCAGGTTGCAAGATCTAAAGCCAATCTGGACGTCACCGACATATGTACAATAAAACATAATGCGAGGGATGAACAAGTGCAAAGAATTAATTTTAATGTTAAAAGGTGTGCAGCTAAGTACACCACCTTGCGGGACGCCTGTTTCTTGGACAAATGTTCGAGAAAGAACGCTGCCTACTCGAACTCGGAATGTCCGGTTTGGCAGGTAACTTTCGATTATAGTAAGCATCCTGCCATGCACGCCAAAGTGGGACAGGTCTCTTAGTATTCCAAAGCGCCATGTTGTATCATATGCCTTTTCGATATCGAAGAACACAGAGAGGAAGTATTGCTTATGAACGAAAGCGTTTCTGATCTGTGCCTCGATACGAACAAGGTGGTCGGTGGTGGATCTACTCTCTCGAAATCCCCACTGAAATGGGTCGATCAAATTGTTCGTTTTAAGGAAATGTACGAGTCAGCAGCTTATCATTTTTTGTGAAGTTTGCACAAGCTGCTTGTAAGCGCAATAGGCCTATAACTCGAAACTGAAGAAGGATCCTTGCCCTGTTTCAAAATGGGAATAACAATAGCCCCTTTCTAGGAAGTAGCGATAGTGCCAAGGACCATATAGCATTGTACAAAGTATGGTTTTTTGCGTTTTAATTTGTAGGTTTTTTAACATTTCGTAAACCGCACGGTCAGAACCTGGAGCAGAATCACTGCGGGAGTTCCGTGATGTTTGTAGCTCAGCTAAGCTGAAACCTTGGTTGTACGCCTCGTATCGCGTACATTTGTGTTATAGTTCTTGCTTTTCTATTTTTCTTCTGTATTTTCGGAAAGCGTCAGTACAGTGCGACGAGCTGGACACCCGCTCGAAGTGTGCACCAAGGAAGTTCGCCTGATCTTCCAAGGTGTCACCCTGTGTGTTTAGAATTGGGAGTGTGTGTGCTTGTCTTCCTGCTACTCTACCAACCGTGTTCCAGACTTTTTCCTCCTGTGTATATGAATTTATCCCTGATGAAAACTTCTCCCAGTTTTCTCTTCTGGCGTGCCGACGCGTTCTCCTGGCCTGAAACTTCATTTTCTTAAAGATGTGAAGATTTACGGCTGCTGGTGAGTTCCGAAGCAACCTTTATGCTTTATTTTGCTGCTTGCACGCATTTCGGCACACAGAGTTCCAACATGGCACACGTCATTTTCCAGGGTGTCCATTTGTTTGTTGTATGCAATTTGTTGCTGCTTCAATCAGAAACGCTGTGAAGTAGTTGACAGCCACATCAGTGTTTAAAGTGCATATGTCGCGCCAACTTAAATGAGTGATGGTGTAAAACTGTTCCCAGTCGGTTTTGCTTAATAGCCATTTGGGAACCTGTGGCCGCCATTCAGTTGATGTAGGTGTGCTCAGAACTACGGGAAAATGGTCACTTCCATAGGAATTAGTGATGACTTTTCATTGAAGTAGATACACAAGCGATGGAGATACTTTGCTTAGGTCTATGGAGGAATAGATATTGTTAGCGAGGTTATAATAGGTTGGTTATTTTCTACTCAGGAGACATGCTGGAAGAGAGAAGAAACTGCTCAATCAGTCAACCTCGGGCGTCACAACGAGAGTCGCCACATAACCTGTTATGTGCATTAAAGTCCCCTGGAACAGGTTAGGGTTCGGGAAGTTCATCTATCGAGGACTGTAATTCATGTTTGTGTAGTTGAAAATGTGGAGGTATGTATATAGAGCGAACGGTGACGAGTTTGCTTAGAAGCACCACTCGAACAGCCACTGCCTCAAGAGACTTTTTGAGTTTTAAGTGTTTACATGCTAAACCTCGCGTAACTAGGGGGTGTTGCCTCTGCCGGTGAGCGTGAAAGTTCCAATCACCCGGCGTCCCCTCAACCCCCAGGATCCCCTTTTTCCCGGACATGGCTCAGCCACGCACGGCTAGGCATGGGAGAGGTCGAAACCCCCTGGTAGCTTGGGTCCGTGGTGTCGCTACACACCATACGCCTGCTTTCACAGACGCTCCTGTGGGGGATATCCACATCCATATGGATATCCATATTGATATGGGTATCTATATTGATATGGGTATCCATAGCGTGTCACGCCGACGAACAGAGTACTGTAGACAGAGGAGCTTAAAGAGCTTCGCCCCTAAAAGTTGTAGCTAAATTCACAAAACAACGTGGGACAACCGCTCCAGTGAGTACGCATAGAGAGATGCGTGAGCTCGCGGTGTGCAACAAATGTGGCATCTTTGAGCTCCTCTTCAACTCCATTGAAAGATGAATGGCGTCATCTCTCCAAATCGTAGCATTGCTTAAGGTGCATACCGAGAATAGAATCAGAATGTGAGGCGGTTGGTGCGGTAGTTGAAGTTGCACTTAGGTGCTTCTCTTTGTTTTATTGATTTAACCAGGTCTTACACTACGTGCTCTGATCACGAGCACGGTCAGATCACGCGCGTGGTCTGTATGTGAGTGCTCAGCAACTGGTGATACAGTGAGCAAGGATGTTCGTAAAACTGTGTGATCTGCTGCAACAGGGCTACGCTGATATTCAACAAGGACATGATTCAGAGCGCTGCGCGGTCATTACCACGAGCTGTCTTTACGATTCTTCACTTGTTCGAGGCTCACATTTATCGAGCGTGTTGCATGCATCGTTACGGGGACCTAAAACAGCAGTAAATGTGATCTACAGGTAACCAATATTCCCTCTTCAGTGCGTTATTTGCTTATTAGCAATTACCTTACTGTTAGCCCCTTTACGGGCTAACAAGTGAGGTGTTAAACATGCCAACGTCTGATTGCTTTTTGTCGGGTGTTGTTCTCTATTTCTCATCGCTAGGTATGCTTTATGACTAATATGTGACTCACCTAATGTTGCGTGTTCGTTGTATTGATTTTTATTCACTGCGTGCAATGTTTTTTTTTAATTAGTAACCCACAATTTGCTGTTCACAGAGCATATTGATGTTTATGCGTTTCTTTGTACTTGTAACATTACGTTGTCACTTATCTACTGTACACTGCACTGTAACCACTCCTGTTCTGGTGACCAAAGAGTTGCTTGCAGTATTGAGTAAATAAAAAATGAAGGAAGTTCAAGGACCTCTGGTTTCAAAGTATTAGAGCACTAAAATTTCCACTCTGATGGTTCGCAATTTTTTGTTGTTTTTTTGTTTCAGTCATTTCTTTACGCACACCGACTTTTCACAATACTTTTGCAAATTCACTTTACATTCAGGCACATAGTCCCGTACGTCTTCACAAGCCGAGTTGTGCAGCACATGATAAGAAAAATGGAACAAATATCGTATAATACAAAAACTGTTACGAGTGTCACAATTGTGTTCATCACCTATAAAAAAAAATCTGAAGTAAAGATGTGCAGTTACATGTAATGTTGTGGGCAGAGGTCCCCCTTTTCAAGACTGTGCCGCAGTTGTCTGTTCAATCAATAAAAAGCATATCACTCCTATAAAATGAAGAAATCGCATTTTGGCTTCAGCAAAAGAGGAGCTGCACGTCTGTAATGCACGGGTAGTAGCATTACAGACGCACAAACGAAGCGATAAAAGTAAACAACTGACAATCACACTTTTATTGGCTACTCTTTACTCTTCAGCTTCTTGCCATTGTGCAAAATACGAGCAGATATGATATACCGGCCTCATCAATGTACTTAAAGAGAAAGGCGATTCTGATTCCCTATTACTCGTAGGGGTTCCACTCAGTATAACCACTCTACCCGTTCTCCACCAACCCCGTTATAGCCGAACGTCTAGTGTATGTGCCTGTTTTCTTTCGATATTTTTTCTGCAGCACATTCCTAATCAATCACTACATTCTGATCGGCCCAGCCAAGTGTCATCGACCAACGGAAGCGTGGTTTGTCCTTTAGTGCTTTTATGTGTGCAAGCGCAATTTTTTCTGTGGTTTAATTATGCAGCCTAAAGAACTGTAAACAAAAATTATGTGAACAGAATGATGAGAAATTCAGCGGAAGATATCACGTGGTCTGCCCTTTACTGATTGCACACGCTGGCGCAGCCCCGCCGCTGTGATCTAGTGGCTAAGGTAATCGGCAGCTGACCCGCAGGTCGCGGGATCGAATCCCGGTTGCGGCGGCTGCATTTGCGATGGAGGCGGAAATGTTGAAGGACCATGCGGTCATATTTGGGTTCACGTTAAAGAACCCCAGGTAGTTGAAATTTCCCGACGCCTCCACTACGGCGTCTCTCATAATCATATAGTGGTTTTCGGACGTTCAACCCCACATATCAATCAATCAATCACACGCTGGCGCTGTAAAATATTTCGGGAGCATGTAGTTTTTGAGCGCGGAAGTTGCGGTGTCCGTGGCAAAAGATGTAAGCCTTACTCAAGATTACTAAAGGAGAGGCACAAGGCGCGTGCCGAACGCGAAGTGCGGCGGAGGTACGCGAGGAGCAAAGAGTCCCCCGAGGGCACGGTAATTAGCCAAGAGAAAGGCTCCTGGCAAGCGACCCGAGCTGAGAAGAAAATTCCATAGGATGAGTTGGCACAGCGCGTTAGGAAGCCGAGCTGCGAAGACGGAAGCTCAGCGCCGCTACCGCGTCTAAAGCAACAAAACCACCCGATTCTGGGGATGTCATAGAGGTTCAGGGAGGTTCCGGGACAGGCCATCGATATCGGAAGAATCGAGTGAGGCCGCCCTGACTTGTCGCAACTTGTCACAGCCGTTCCTGGGTGGACTACAGCTCCTCGGCTTTTATTCAGAACGTATGCGACCCTCACAACAGTCAAAACACCTTTGACAAGTTAGGCGCAGCCTAACTGAGCTGGAGGATAGGGCGAAGACCAGAACCAACCAGCGATGAGGTCCAGTGGCTCGTACCGTGACGCTTTCCAAGACGACTTTGACCATGTTATCACTTCGTCGTAGCTCCAAGGTGGCATCGGAACGGTAAGAATGTTCAACTATTGCGAGAGCGCATTAGAGTAGCCACTTAGGCGCCATCTTGGCTAGAGAGAGATTAGGGCTAAATATATTTAAACTAAATGACAGTCAGTTTTTGTTTTGCTATGTACAGATTGTTATTGGCGTAATTTTATGTCCGCGAGTGTTGGTTTCCTTATCGCTTTCAATTGTTTTTTGTCTTTTATCTTTGTGCTTATATTGTCCATTTTTGTTTATGCCACGTCGGTCTGCCAATTTTCTCACTGCCCTCCTATGCAAGCGCTCCCAATATATGTCCCTGAAAATTTAAGTGGCGAGCCTGCCAGGACCCTTCCCGTGTGTGGCACATTCATGTTATCGTCGGGGGTTGCAGGAATGGATTGGGAGAAGATACTCAGAGTCAATCGTGAGTGAAAGCTAAATAAGAACAATGGCTTGAAGTTCATCGAAGAAAAGAGAGAACGACTAAAAGAGGAGTTCGGTGGGAAACGCGATGAACGCGATGCCCAGCATGAAGTAACGCTCGAAGCATATGTGCGAGAAAATTATGAACTTTAGCGCCAACTGGAATTGGCAAAGGCCAACGGCGACCCTGGGCAGGATTAGAGGAAACCCTCAAAGTTTTAACAGAGAAAAGTTAGGGTACCTGACGTAAAGAGTACAAACTCAGTTTAGCCGAAGAGCGTTGATCTGGCGGGTTATGCAAAGCAGCCTAGGTTTGTAGTTGATGAACTGAAGGGAACGAGTGCATGCGTGGCAGATAGTGGCAACAAGGTGCTGGTCAAGGAAGTGCATGCCACTGTTATGGAAGAGGATACGGAGAAAGTGAACACCATGCCTCCAGATAATAATTAGAGGTAAGACCTAGCCAGTCTGTGATAAGCCCGTACATTGAAGACAAAAACGTGTCGACATTTTGAGAGTCCCAAAACCTCGCGTCGTGCCACAAAAATGATGTAGATGACGATGACAGCTGCATGCTGACAGGAATTGAGCAAGCCACCC
Organism: Rhipicephalus microplus; assembly: GCF_043290135.1. NCBI lineage: Eukaryota > Metazoa > Arthropoda > Arachnida > Ixodida > Ixodidae > Rhipicephalus > Rhipicephalus microplus. The sequence continues at coordinate 240,695,543 of NC_134702.1, forward strand.
TCACCGCGAGGGCTGACTCCACGGTTGCGTCCCTACAACCACCTTTTAACCTAAATGACTATGGTGGGCAACCCTGAAGTTACACGCTCTTCTTGTTACAATTCTGCCACACACATTCAAATTATTCGATGGAACTGCCGGAGGTTCTGTTCCCACGCCAAGCTGGTTCACCTGCGGCTTTTCCTCTCATTTCTTGCTTCACGTCCTGTGGCGGTTGCCCTCCAAGAGCCAGAGACAGGTGCTAGCCTTCCAAATTATTCCACGTTCCATCAAGACCCCTCTTTCTGTATATTCGTGCGCAAAAAGCATGCAGCCAACAATCTTTGCTCGGAACCTAATACTAAATATTCCTATGCAATGGACACCACTCTTCCGCTTAAAAAACGAGACGCACAAACACACACACTAAACTTCTACTGTTCTCCAAAAATTCAATAAGTTTTTTCGCACCACTTTACAGACGCGCTCTGAAGGATGTGGGCAGGGGTGCCCTTGTGATCGTGGGTGGTTTGAACGTTCACAGTACACTATGGGAGTGCGTGGGTGATGAGAACTGTGGACTCAAACTAGTGCAACTTGCGTCCAAGCTTGGCCTGACTCTTCACGCGACCGTGCATATCGAACGCGAGTGGGTAAAACCGTGACGCAGGACACGTGTCCGGACCTTACCTTCACCAAAAACATTCGACACGCAGACGGGACCGACACCGAGGAAACCCTCGGTAGTGACGACTGCATACTCAACGCAATTATCATAACCACATCATTGGCAAGATTCCACCGCGAAACTGGCCTACCCAACTGGAAGTTCAGGGAAAACTACACCAATTTGGCCCCTATTCACGAAACACGTTACCACCCGTATTCAAAGAATTGGTTGTCCACCTTCGTTCGACGGAAACTCAAATTCAACATTCAGAGGCTACGCCAGGGGTGCACTAACACCTCCTTAACCTCTGGGAGGTGCGGCCCAGCCTCGTCCGCAAATGGCGCCAACAAAAACACAATCGGAAGCTGAAAATTTGCTTTGCCGAGCTCATCCAACAAGCGGGTAAGTACGCAGCCCCGCTCGCTATCTCATACTGAGTGAATGAATACATCGCGGCTGCTAGACAAATTTCCAGTCGGAACACTTGGCGTCTCTTTCGCGCTTTGATTGATCAAACCCAAACCAGAGCCGTGACACAAAAACATCTACAACGCGCTATCAATACCTTTAATGAAGACACTCCAAAATTAGCATCCTACCTAAGCGATCAATACCTCTGTGACCAACGTGTCATATACAAGGGCCAGCGTACTCGTTGGCAGGTTTCGAGAACGCGGAGCTGGATCAGCTGTTCCGCCTCCATGACCTGAAGGCTGCCTTGACTAAAATGAAGCGAAGAATGGCGCCGGGGAGAGACAAAGGAACTGTCGCGTATTCAAGACCTGAGCCCTAAACCAAGAACGCCCATGTTTATTTCTACTGCTCATGCCTAATTTCTACCTTGTCTTCTACGACGTTCTGCTTCTTGTTGACGCCCGTCCGGAATCATCAGCAACATATTTCCCAGGGGCCAAAAACGTTGAGTCCCACTGACGTCCTTCCAGAATATACGTCTTCTAAACAGGTCGTTCGATTTCCTGTCCAAAAGTCTGTCGCAGAGTACAAATGTACACACTGCCGCTCTCCACTGGTGCACTAACAATACTGTTCAGTTATTGCGTCACTCGACATGCCTTGTAGTCACATACAAGCGTGTTCACACACAAGCACAATCACCAGCACGCAGCCGAGGCATTTCGCCAACAGGCCCATCGCGCATGAATTGCTGTATTAGCAGACATGGCCACTTCTCTTGGACCCATCGCTGCGCTGGGAAACGCTCATCATAGCGCGTGTCGTAGGAAGGCCCTTTCTTGTAAATACTCTGCAGTCTGAACGCGTAGTTCTTTGCATGTCTTCAGAGCAAGCAGTGTAATCGTGACAGTGGTTACAATTTTTGAGGACTACTTTTCAGGTACACAAGAAGTTTCCTGTTGACAACCGTTTGAACTCCGCAGATTGTAGTAACCAGTTCCTCAGCGATGAGACTGTTGTTCCGAAAGGACCATCTCAAACTGATTTTGTAGACCGTATGACGCCTCCCCGTAAGGGAATTCTGTCACCCACGAACTCCCAGCTGACGCTTGGCTGACATCTGAAGACTGTGAGTATCTGCAAAACCTCAGCGTCAAGCTTGGAAACCTTCGGCAGGGCATCGTTGTGGAAGGGATGACCTAGCGCGTGCGGTGAAGCCTCAAAACACAGCACGAAGCGTCCTGATGGCACCTCGGTGGATGACTGCGTGATGGGACGTAAAATAAACCTTGTCCTTAAGCAGTACTGTTTCAACTCTCCCTGTACGTTCTTCGTTGACAGACGCTGTCACTGCCGGTTCAACCTGGTTCACGAGTTCGCATTCTTCTATGAAACAATTCGTTTGCGCGTGCGCATAGCTATCGGCTGAGCTTCGATTGGTGCTGAATGAAGGTATCTCTCCATCTTGCTCATTTAGCGGCACTGAAATCCAACCACAAAAGTTCATTGTGTTCTCCAAAATGTCTTAAGCTCCGGCAGAGCCTTGTTCTTTTTCTCCACAGAAGGTTCGTCCTGGTTCACTGTCGTCACGTTTTTGTGGGTTGGGGCTGCCGGTGTGAACAATTCTCAGAGGAGAGTAAGGTATCTTCGGTTGCACTTACTACAGATGATGCTGCATGCGCGTCGGAAAAAACGTGCCACGTGCTTATGTAAGCCGCAACGGTTGCAGCAGCGAGCAGTGCACAACATAGCCCGTTTTTCCTGAGCAGAGAGTTGAACGTTGCAGTCCGCGATGGTGTGCTGACAACTGCTGCATAAAGGGCACCCCTCTTCTGTAACTGTAACAGATTCGGCAGAAAGTGCGCACGCCGTAAGCAACAGTCCGATCGGTGCCGGCGGAATGTCGAGCTCTCCAGGCATCGATCGTGAGAAACCAGGCGCCGTTTGTCTTGGCCTACTTTCCTCTCGAACCTCAATCTGAATGCGCAGAAAATATAGCAATTGGGCAGCCTGGCAAGCTCTCTATTTAGGTGTCGTGATGCCGGACGTTTCCTGCGGCACTTCCTGCACCTTCTGGCGGTAGAGAATCGCGAGATCAACCGGCAGACACTTCATTATGACGTGGTTGAGGACAACGTTGTACTGCTTCGGAGGAACGCCCAAACCGGTCAACGCGGAGTCTCGAAAGTTGACCTTGTCGTAGAACAGCCGAAGCTTCTCCACGCCTGCAGACGACTTGACTGGCGCCAAGGCGAGCAGGTGGTCAACGTGCTCCTTGACAAGCAAGTCACATCGACCAAATCACTCCGTCAAGGTCTTGATCATGATGTTGTAATTGTCTTCGGTTATTCGAAAGCCCTCGATGTCTCTCTTTGCTGCACTGCTCAAATAGACCTGAAGGTACTTGAACTTCTCGATCTGTAACAAGCTTTCATTCAGGTGAATTGCGGCACTGAAATGGTCCCTGAACGACTGCCAATCGTGAAGTGCGCCGGAAAACGTCGGGATCTGCAGTTTAGGCAGGACCAGCGTGCGATGACATGGCATGGTTCCTTGACTGGGAATCGCATCGGCTACTCGAGAAGAGTCACTGACCTGGCTCTGGGATGCGGTGCTGGCACCACCGGCATCGGTGTTGGGTGATGTAGCCACCGACCTCACAGCACTTGTTACTGTCGCCTTGTTTGCTGCCTCTCGGAGGAAGAAACGTGCTCGAAACACGGCGTACAAGACCCTTCGGTCATACTCTTCCACGACCCCGAGCTCTTCTTCGTAGTCGTCGTCGTCAGTCGCATCGAAGATTTCTTTGTTTAAGGTGACAAGTTCGGCGTTCTTTCGAGGCAGGTAGGCAACGTGGGAGTCGATATAACTGGCATCGGGAACGGAGGCCTGTAGCTCGTCGGTCAGGAGCGTGATACTTCGTGTGACACTGGCCCTGATGACGCCATGGTTCTTGCGCAGCCGCTCCAACGACGCCATCAGAAGTAGAAGTCTTGGAAGTGTCTGACCAGGGGGGTTTCGGCACTACAAAGATGTCGCGTATTCAAGACCCGAGCCCTATATTAAGAATGGCCATGTTTAATTCTACTGCTTGTGCCTAATTTCTACCTTGTCTTCTACGACGTTCTGATTCTTGTTGGTACCCGTTCGGAACCATCAGCAACAGTAACAGTGAAACTACTTGCCAATATTCCCGACCCGGCCTACGACACACTCCTCGTGTACATAAACACTATCTGGCTCTGTCGGACACCCCTCCCAATTGAATGGAAGACCGCCCTGGTCACTTTCATTCCAAAAGCTGGCAAAGCCATAAACACGGATAACCTTCGTCTCACCTCTCTCACGTCTTGTGTGGTATAGCTGATGGAGGCTATAGTGCGAGATCAGCTGTCATAGTTTTTGGAGAACCGACGCGTAATTGCAGCCACCATGTTCGGGTTCCGCCCACACGCGTCCGCACAGGATGTCTTGCTACAGTATCGACCGTGAAATTTTAAATCCCTTCGAATACCCTCCTAATGACAAGGCAGTACTCGCCCTCGACTTGAAGGGAGCTTTCGACAACGTTACACACGACATCGGTTCGCCGAATCTTTCTCAAACCAACTGTGGGCAGAACACTTTTCTATATATTAGACAATTCTTCCCTGACCGACATTCATATACTCGAATACAAAATGAAGAACACGGTCCCTACCAATGAGAAACGTGAAGTACCCCACAGGGCGTGGTCCTCCCACCCCTGTTGTTAAATCCAGCTAAATTAACCTGTTAGCTCAGCTGGAGAATGTTGAAGGCATACAACACGCGCTTAATGTTGACGACATTACCATAAGAGCCAAACACTGATCGGTAGGAGACATAGAAGCTAACCTGCAGCAAGCGGTGGAGATCGTGGACGCCTACGCCCGCCACTGCGGTCTTCAATGCTTCCCGAGCAAATCGGAATTTGTGCACATACGCTCCTCGTCGAAGTGTACTACTGAAATTCAACTGTTCTTGCAAAACGGGCCCATCACGATGAGATCAGAGTACTGAATATGTTTATTCAGTAACATCACCGAGATTGTGGGCAGGAATATCTCGGCCGCGAGCGTTTTAACTTTCTCGGCGACGGGATTAATGCTGCAGCGGTGGTCATACTTCATGCGATAATTTTCGCTAGGCCGACGCTGGTTTCAATGGTGAAAAACGAGACACAGTTCCAAGGTCTGGTAGGCCAGGTTCAAGCACATTATAGTGTAACTATTGTTACGTGTGCAAAGATATACTCAACCCAGAGATTTGGATTTCTATTGAAGCTTCGCGCGTTCTTGTAATATCTAAACACGTACGCATGCGCACACACACCTACAAACACACACGCAAGTGCGCGCAGAAGCGAGCGACACAATATTCTGCTCATCCACCGAACTTGGCTTGTATGCAAGTGCGCAAAATATTATTAAATATCTTTGCTTTGTCATAATAACGAAAGTAACTCCAAAGTGTTCTTTAGTGATGAAGGGCAACACAGGCAAACGTGAAAGCCAATCGCAAACTTATAAAGGCCTACTAAATTACTCATGGTAATTAAACTCATCAATAAAAAGATATGGTGGTCATACTTTAAGGTACCGTAATGAGAATGGCAGTGTGGGCAGCTGTAGTGAGCACAAGGTTTATTGTTCAGTAGTGTCGCAAACAGTGCAAAAATAAGGAACATGAAGCTGAAAAGTCTATGACAAGAAAGTCTATATATATTGATTAGTTTCATCTGTTCGTCCCTTCACATTGACAGGCCTATAAGGACACTCCGTGCGATTTCTGCGACTAGAGACATAACACACAACAATAAACGTACAGAGTGAAGAAACATGGGTGGACATGGTATTATGTAAAATAAAGAAAAATATACACGTTAGCCATAATATTACACAACAAATGAAATAAACTCTGTTCAAGTAATGTTTCACGCAGCAAACAGACACGTGACATAGCGGAATACTGTTGATCAACTTTTTTCAGTTGACGCGAAGATTATCTTGCGCTTATACTATATGCCACATATATGTCACCTGAAATTGCGAGAATTACATGCAAACTTGGGATTGTTGCATTGCCGTTCAAACTTTTTGTATCAGTGAACCACGTCTGCAAGCGAAAGGTGCCACCGAAAAGCAAAGTGTAGGCAACGGGGTCATTTTTCCACAGTGTGAAAGTGATTTTCGGCTATATATCTCAATCATTTGAACTTGCGCCCTTACAGGTGGGCGGAAGTATAACATAGTGCTTTTATGCAGGCAGTCTTTTTTACAACCCGCCGTGGTGGTCCAGTGATTATGGTGTTCCATTGCTGACCCGCAGGTCGTGGAATAGAATCTCTGTTGTAACTATTGATGTACAGGAGAAAACGCTCAAGACCCGTGCATACAAAATGATAAAATTCTCGGAGCGCCCAACTACGGCATCTCTCAAGCACAATCATATTGCAGTTCTCATAATTGTCTTTCATTATCACTCGTCGCCCACAGAAGATGACTATGCGTATGATGGAGATCTATTTTTTAATGTTGCATTCTTTTTGTGCTTGCGCTGACGACTCCATCTTTTCAGTGATCGACTAGCCTTTGAGTACTTCTATAAAATTCTTCACTAATAGAAGGGTCTCGTGGTAGTCACGCTCGTTGTGGCTTCTGAAATCAACGAGTGCGTTCTTTCAACATCTGAACAGTAAGAGGACCAAGGCACCAAGAGCTTCTAGAGTCCACTTACCCGGAGTTTTTTTTTCCAAAAAGCACACATGTATTGCAGATAGCTCGCTCCCTCCTTATGTATGGAATACACTAGCCAGGAAGAGATTTATTGCCAGTGAGATTGGAACTTCAGTCAGCACTAAGTAGCAGGGAAAGCTGTATACATATATAGTTGACTCCTGGTTTTCATGGCATCATTAGCAAACCTCGTCAAGCCTCGTCGTCCTGTAACTCCAGGCGTCCTAACGTGTTGAACACGTAAAAACCAGTCATCAAGAATCGCAGTTTCCGTGCATGCATCATGATCCGTTCAGTTTTGAGGAGTTCCTGCGGCACAAAAGTCGTGTTCAGGCAGTGCAGAACTACAGCTGAGAACCGTTTTCTCGGCTGCTGTAGCTTTTTCGCCAGTTGTCCAGTGTGCACTGGGAGCAGCGTCACCTTTCGAGAAATAATCATCAAGCGTTACTTTACGGCGTTTTGATGTGGCCATAGAGTCTCATATAAGGGCGCTGATTGACACAGAATACGAACTACGCTTCAATACGTGCAGGCTGCGTAAGTCAAGTGGGTGACTTCGCATTGCTAGAAAGCAACACGCTCAGCAAAGTTTGTGCAGTGACACTGAATACGAGAAACGAGAACTTTAGCGACAATAAATATCGCCTCGTAAAGTTCCGCTTGAAACACTAGCGCTCGTTTCTGCCCTGGCGGTAAGAGTGGCGGGTATATATTTCCTCCATTACCCTTTCAGGTGGCGGTGAGGTCGCGGTCACCCAGTATCTTGGATTCGCTCGCAGGATTTCAAGCTTGACGGTTGTGCCCTCGCGATCTCCGACGCCAGCGTAGCTCCCGCCGACTGGTTCGCCCTCCGCGCTCTCCTGACGCCGTGCAGCTCTCGCATTGTGGCGCCCCGCCCTTGGACCGCTTCGACCGGATCCCCACTTTCCTATCTCCTTCTTTTTCCGTCGCTTGCCTGTCTACTTCTTCGTCTATTTTCCTTCTATTCTTTTTATTCCTCCTTCCCACCACCCCTATAAGGCACTGCGCCGTGTCGCCTGAAGGCAGACAGAAATTAGGGGCCTTTTCCTCTTCCTTCTAACCACTACCACCACCACCACCCAGTATCTTACTCTGCGTGCGATATACGTCTCGTGTTTGTGATTGCGCCTCTACGGAAGGTGAGTAGTTTCTGTTGCGTTGTGATCCCATACCACAAACATGAATGAATGCGATGGAGTTGATGCCAGCAGTGAAATTCCAGCAACTAGCATCATAATATCCGAAACAGACAACCGACAGCCATGGATAGTGCACAGTATACAATGCAAGGGAGATCGTGTTGCGTGCGCTGGTAGTTTTCCTCGGAGTTCACGCGTTCTGAGAAATTGAATACGGTTTACAATGCTCTGAAGAAGACCAGACTTCATTCCTTCGTCAATAGTGAACCAATCACTTGAAATTGTTTTGTTGTATGAGCCTGCTCCTGTTCTACCAGCGTAAGTGCGGTAAGCACGAGTGCACGCACTAGTAAGAACAACGTATACGTTGCATATATATGTCGTGCGGTGAAATATTATTCACAGTTCTGGATCTGTCGACGTAAAGAAAATGAAAGCTGCAGGCTTGCAAAAAACGAAAGACACCTTGGCGCAACGCTATTGTTTCAGGAAGCAGAGCGACAAAAACTCCGAAAAAAAAACACGAGAACATTCGGCGTTTTTGAGCGTATTTAAGATCTTAAGCGCATATACGCAACAAGTAAGCTATTTCTGGATGAATCGGTATAGTCTGGTCGTAGGTCCGTTTTCGATTCAGGCCAAGTGAACATTTCTCAACAATGAATACTTGCCCTCGTAGATTGCATGATAAAACATCTGTAAGTGAAGTACTTTGCTGCTAACAAAAGTCACAGTGCAACTGTAATGTTGACCGACGTTGGGAAAAAGTCTGTCCAAAAAATAACGCTTGTGAAATTGTGTTGCCAACGTGAAACGTTTCTTACAAAAAAAAGTTACTTATTGCGTATGGCACGCATGCGTGGATGCGCGCAGTAAATGAAAGGGGTTGACTAAAAGCGATCACTGCGTCACGGATACTTGACATTTACAGCTTAACATAAAACTCCTTCCCATAATAGTGCAGTCACAAACACCGACAATAAGAAATTCACTCAGCAAAGTAAGCGAAACCGAAATGTACCTATGGTTGTACAAAAAGATGCTGCGTATACCTCTCATTCCACATTGTAAGCGCAGCCGCCCTTGACTTGTCAACTGCACTTCGCCTCGACAAGGATTACGCTATCCACTCTACTTTCAACATAATTAACGATTGACAATATTTTCTCAAATCGGGCGGCTCATCACAACGATGCGTATTCGAAAACTAGTCCATTCAATTGTGCAACGAGGGGCCGTTTCTCTAAACAGCCATTGTACCGGTCGTTCACTGTATTTTACTGTGATTACTTTACATTCTCGTATACTCTTTTCACAAGCATACGCTTGGGGGAGAGGGGCGAGTCTTGTGACTTTGATATACTTGTACACCATCTGCTCAAACTGCCCCCGATAGTCACTTCCCAGAGGAAACCTGATGCCTGTGCTCCCTCCCCTCATTCGGGTCCGTGGGACCCCCTTCACCTGAAAAAAAGTTCTGGCTACGCCTCTGCTTAGGTGGACGCCTCCAGCCCTAACCATGGGGGATGATACACGGCTCCAGTCGTCCACAAAAATGTCGCTTTGATTGGCCTCCTATTCAGAGCACAGTGCAAAACACATGCGGAGGAAGTTGCCATCACGTTAGCTTCCGTAGACCTGTACTCGCGCTTCGTCATTACAGGCTCGAGAGGGGCCAGCAGAAACATTCAACGTGGGTATGCCCCACACCTGGCGCACCACGTCTTACAAAACAGCAATTACGTCGTGTCTCCTGCGTCCCGAAGGATCATATGGGCACCAGCTCACATGGGCCTCAAAGGCAGCGAAACGGCAGACGCCGCCGCCCGAACGCTCACTCTCCGGGTAACGCCTTTAGACCCTCCCAAAATGGATCTCGAACCCAATTTGGTTTTGAAATTTTGAGAAATTGCTGAGTTCTACCAATTAGGCCATTCAATTTGTCCTAGACACTGTAAAGGCCTTTCAAAGGCGGAAGAGCGTTTACTCCTTCTCCTCTACACTAAATCACTGCTGTGCCCAGCAGTTCCTAATTAGGCACTTTTCGCTAGCCGTCTTAGCGCTCCGTTCGCCGTCTCAATCAAACGCTTAACGCGCAACGCGCCTTTTTGATTTTAGCCAAGCATCATTTGGTCGACGCAATCGCAAGGCCACCGGTGCATAAAGGTTGTTGTAAATAAAAATAAAAATTGTTTTGTCTTGCAGCAAAATATAAAATTGTGTTTTCAAAGAATACGGAATCATTTACTGTTTTACGCATGAGCATTTTCTTAATTTTTTGTCACCTTCACTTGGTGCTGGACGACAATCTAAGCATTCAAAGCAGCCCAAAAGCGTTTGAAACGCCCTGTCGTGAGGCAGAGCGTTCACCGCGTTGCCTTGTGGGAATTCAAACTAAAGAGCTTTTCTGAATATGTCTGTTTTTAAAATCGAAATTCTTACTGTTATACACATGTCATTGCTTACTAGCGAAGGTTTGCAAAGTGTTTTAGATGAAAGTACTAAAGCAGCAGCTCGAGATGCTCCTTTATGGCACGAAGTGTCAGCTGTCAATGTGTCTCTGCACGTCACCCACATGCCCGGATTTTCAAAGGAATTGGCTGCTGTGACTTCTCTGCGGAGGCACAATATCTTTTTCTGTCCTGAAGTACCATCGGTGCTTGCGTGCTTGCTGAACGACCACTGATTTTCCCGAGCAGCGAGGACTCACTGCACAAGCGGCTGGCATTTTAGTCGTTTCTCCTCGCATCACGTTATCCTTCGCTCTAAGATGGCCCGCTCACACGCTCTGCGCCTGACCATCTAGCGCGTGCGCAGGGGCACTACCACCGACTGGCTCACCGGAGGCCAGATACGGTCAGCTAAATGTGCTCAATATCTCGATCCTGTCAGTACAAGAAAACACCAACACTGTGCGGAGAAGTCTTCAGAAATATCCCACACGGTGTCGACATGCGAGTCCACCCCTCGCTGGAACCAAAAACAAAACCCCACCCGGGAATACTGCGAGGCGGCCCTGCTCGGCTGCTCTGACCTTGCGAGCCAACAGGCCCTAGTCGATAGGCGTATCAGCCAGGGAGAAGGAGGGGGGGCGGGGGGGTGCAAGGAGGACGCGAGTTCTCTCACTGAGAAAAGGTGGGGGGGGGAGCAAATTGGTCACTATCAGCTCCACGCTGGGGAAACCAACAACTAAGGCAAACTAAGGCAAACCACAATAATCACTCAATCATCTTGTTACGAGGAAGTGGAAATCGGACCAGAAAATGTTTTATTATTGTAAAAAAAGTTTCCTAAATTTCTCCTGTGACGATTGTCTTTGAATGCTCCTTGCGGTGCGATACTGTAGCTACAACTGATGTTAACCGGACATTACGTGTATCTGTATAGTAGGAGTAGGTATAAAATGTTTATCTCCTTGTTACAAACCTAAATACTAGCATAGTAACCGTAATCACCTAGCACGAACTTGATGTCTGCACAGTACCTTCACCAAAGCAGATTCAATACCTTGCGTTAATCTGTGGTAGAATACATGACTGCCACACGAAATGATGGATTTCGATTCCTTCTGGGATAATGATTTTTATTCTTTGCACTCATTGTATCAACGCTGCCAATGCTGATTTTTGAAAGTTTCTCACAATCAAATTACCGACATTTGTTGTCGCAGCTCCCAAGTAGATACAAACATTAAGGTGCATTTCAGCATACCGCAGCCCATGGTATACAAGTATGGGCCACATGACTGAAAAAAAGAGTTTCATGACGTATACATAATTTTCACGTTATGTCGCATACACATCTCATACTTTCGTGCCCTCCCCCCTCTGCCTATTTCAGTCTCTGTTGAGTGATGAGGCAAATACGAGAATACCAAGAGGTAGCTAACCAGATATGTCAATAAGTAGATAGAAACGCTAGGGATTAGCGCTAGGAGAAGTACATAAAAATAATAGGAGATAGATATGGATTGCCCTGCATTAAATATTCCATTTCTTTGTGAGCTGCTGTCAGTCATTAAAAATTCAATGGTGCAAATAAATATATACTGTTGGGGAGGTCGCCATCATTATAAATGTATTTATGTGGAAAGTTGCGAGGCAATGCATAAAAAGTGTCTCGTGTAATACTATTATATGCATGACACAAGACTCAATTGTATACATACGTTGTCTCAGAGCATGCTGCTTAAACTGAATACATGTCCCTCTCGTATGCTATTGAACAAGTGGTGAATGTATAAAATCACAACAAAGTGCAATTGTGTCGATAAAGTTCCATCTCTCTCTCTCTCTCTCTCTCTCATGACACACACACACACACAAATATATATATATATATATATATATATATATATATATATATATATATATATATATATATATATATATATATATATATATATATATATATATATATATATATATATAAATATATATATATATATATATACATATATATATATATATATATATATATATATATATTTATATATGTATATATATATATATATAAATATATATATATATCCCGGATGACGAGCGAGGTAGGTGTGTCGCCCACTTGCGCAAGAGTTGGTGCGTCACTGCCCTAGTTAACCGAGCCCCAGTTGCGTTGGACGCCTATGGGCTTCTGCAATGAGGAAACCACCTTGTGTTTGTGAGGGGTGGCTTTCATCGGGCCACCTCCCCTCTACTTCCTGCATATAGATAAAATAACGTTTTTTTAGGGGCGAAGCTCCTTATTGGGCTGCTCACTAGGCCCCATACCAAATTTTGTTAGACTGTGGAAGTTGTTGGGTGTCCGATGAGGAAGATTTTGCCACAATTATGTTTTTTATATCGGTTCATTACGAGCTAAGAAAAGTGTTTTTTTTTAAAGCGGCGCGAAACGCGGGTGAGAGAAACGCTCAAAACTCTTACCGCTCGTCCACGTAGCTTTCGCAAGCCGATTATCTTCCCTACCCTCTCCGTTGTTCTTATCGCCACGATTGCAAATACAAACTGTAGAGTGCTGCGATACGAATGTTCAGCGCAATAGCTCTATTGTGCACCCCGATAGTTGCCTTGTGTAAGGTTGTTTCCTTGCAGTGCCTTTTCAGCACTTGCGAATTGATCAGTGGAACAGAAATTAATACTCTAAGAAGTTGCGCCCGATTTCAATAATAAAGGCCTCAGCGTCTTCGTCCAAGGATTACGGCTGTGTGTGTGTTCGCGCGCGCGCGCGCTCGTGTGCGTGTGTGTCTTTGTGCGTTTGCATCTGTGTTTGTGTTTGTATTTTCGCGTGCGTTTGTTTGTGTGTGTGTGTGTGTGTGTGTGTGTCCGTGTGTGCTTGCGTGTGTGTGGGTTTTCACGTGCGCACGTTTTCAGCTTCTTTGTCCCCCTATGTACTAAATACCTACAAAAAAACAAAGGCTGCCGGCACTATCAGGAGGTAAAACGCCCTCAAGGCAAATTGTTGCAAGTGAATGACAAAAGTGTTCCAAACTAATTTTCGAAAAAAGCAACTTGGAACTCGACGAGTACGCAAAGCAGCGAAGTGCTAATGAAGTCGACACCACATTTTGTCGCCTCTAATTGACGCTAGCACATGAACCCTCATAACCGTCTGGGATATGCTTGAAAACATGACGTATGTGAGAAAGATCCCTGTGCACTACCGAGAGAGATTTTTTTTATATCATCGCGAAGCAGTGCCATAAAGCCTCAATGAGAATTGAAATAATCGCTAGTTCTACGCTAAATTGGTAATAAATTTCTCATAAGTGTTGTCTGGAATTCTTTCATATATCAGACGATATAAAACGGCAGCGTATTGTTTCTGGTACGCGGAAGTGTGGAAAATGCAGTGAAACTGCCATGCCATATCGCACAGCATTGCTCTTCACCAACTTCAACAGAGTCGAATGGATCCGCTTCTAACAACGAAGCTATTCTTGATGAAGCATTTCAAGGGCAAGACCCGCGGTAGCGCTGCGGGCCACATAAACGCGTATGCGCCACAGACTGGTCCGCTAAACACGAAGGCCTAACAAACAAGTCTGCGCCACCGAAATCTGTCTAGCCATTCAGAATACTATCAGCATAAACGAGTATCGGCAACAGAGATAGGGTACATCTCCTTACACAGAAAGGAACAAGGCGACTGTTACCTGAACAAAGAGCGCGGATGCTCCTAGCCACACCCCTCTCGCGAGATGCTTTGTAGTTATAAAAGGTGGTGCCTTCCCTATCAAAGCTTAACAAAAAGGGGGAAATAAATAGCAATAATACAGCAAATCATTAGACTCGCAAAGCTAACAAACGCGTTAGCCTGAACATCTTAACGCCGGTGCATGCGAAGTGGTATTGATTGCATTTTTAGGGGCGAAGCTCCTTATACCGTGCGTCGTGCGTCCGCGATGTATGTAGTAGTAGTAGTCGTAGTAGTAGGCAGCCACCTCTTATTCAGGCCTTGGAATGTCCGCTGGTTGGCGAAACTTCTATATGGTGAATATATGATGAAAAAATGCGAGATGGTGGTAGTTGGAGTGTTCATCAGATGGTCGATCGAATGGACGCACGAACGGACGGAAGGGCACACAGATAGACGGACGTGTGCACAGACGGATGGTCGCAAGAATAGACGCACGGATGGCCGCACGGACTGACGGAAGCGCGGACAGTTCGACGGACGCTTCACCCCACTCATCATCATTCACTTCATAATTATGCAGTAATTTTTTTTACTTTTCATAATCGACTGTATTACATAGATAGATAGATAGATAGATAGATAGATAGATAGATAGATAGATAGATAGATAGATAGATAGATAGATAGATAGATAGATAGATAGATAGATAGATAGATAGATAGATAGATAGATAGATAGATAGATAGATAGATAGATACGCACGTAACAGTAGGAGACTCCAGAGGCTCACTCCACAGATTGCACACAACGATCAGTTGTAAAATAATGTGAATCATCATACTGTACTTCTTACCCTATAATGTGCGCTTAGCAATGATATGTGCATGCACCCTTGCGCATAGATATCTGTCGTATCATCACAAATGAACATACTATAGTTAGTGCTCACAACAGCGCCAGACACCATAACAGAAGTAACACACTTGGAAGGCTTGAGCAGTCACCATTTGCTTCAAACAGCCTTAGAAATTCGAATTCCATTTAAGGAATATGTGACTGAGACAATGAAAATGACAATGACTTTATTTTCGCATCAATACCAGGCATTGATACGAAGAGGCGGGCGGAAAAAGCTGCCGTTCCAATAGCTTGACGAAGCCGCTGACTCCCTCATTGGCACTTAACAGCAGCGATGCAGTAACATTGAATCAACATAATGCAACATTATATAACGCAAGACATATATATAAAAAAGAATAATTATGACTAACATTGCAAAATTTCAATCCCTTGCAAGGAGAAAAACCGCAATATAAAAACGTTACTCACACGTAATCTTGGTTATTGTAAATACACACGTGTGCAAGATTTAGAAGTGAGAGGCATCAGCAGAAATATTTTTCAAGAATATCTGCCTTGAGTTCAAAATAACTGTGTATGGCTTTAAAAGACAATCTATGCTCACAATAAAGCTAATTTCGCAGCTATATACCAAGAACCTAATTTTTTGTCATACATATTTACACTCGTTTGATGACCGGTCCAAAGAAGAAAACTGGACTGTCTTTGGAAGCAAGTTATTTTTGTTTAACAAATATATCCCTGTTTGCAATGAATACAGACAAATCCAACTCTTCGTATACTACAAGAATAAAACAATTAAAAAACAAAAAACGGTTATATCAGACTTCAAAGCGTGCGGGCACCCGACCTGCAAGAAATACCAAGTCTGTTTATAAACCTACTGCACCACCTTATCTTTCACGAAAAATAAATGTTGACTTTCCAGTACTAATGAAAACTTCCCCTAAAAATCTTCCAAAGCAGATGCGCCCTGATAGTGACAGTAGTTCGATTTCTTTACATTGTAACAA
Organism: Rhipicephalus microplus; assembly: GCF_043290135.1. Classification (NCBI taxonomy): domain Eukaryota; kingdom Metazoa; phylum Arthropoda; class Arachnida; order Ixodida; family Ixodidae; genus Rhipicephalus; species Rhipicephalus microplus. The sequence goes on from NC_134702.1 coordinate 240,711,532, forward strand.
TAATCCCATACCCCACAGTGAGTGCACTAAAATATTGAACACTTTTTTCTCATCTTTACTTACTTCCGAAGACAATTCTGCTCTTCCCAAATTTTACTATTCTTGTTATATTTAAATGACACACATTGAAACATCTGAGCAATGTATAGCGAGTGTCTATATTACCTTAATGTATCTACTTCGGTAGGTATTGATGGAATAAATTCTAAAATATTAAAAATACCATTATCGTGCCAACAAAGTTTTTGCGTTACATTTTTCAGCAGTCTCTAAAAAATGGAATACTACCCTCTGACTGTAAAATAGCAGAAGTCGTACCGATATGTACTCGTGGAAACAAAAGCACAGTGCTAAACTACCATCCGATATCTCTCGCGTGCAGCTGTTGTAAAATTCTAGAGCACGTTATCGCATCTCATATTATCAATCATATAGAGGATAGTAAGTTTTATTTACCGTAACCAAATGGGTTCTGAAATAATCACTCCTACTAAACACAGCTACTGAACTATCGAATTACTTGCCTTTTAACATGAATAATAATCTACAAACTGACTCCGTACTTCTAAATTTGACAAGGCGTTTGACCGTGTAGCTTATTGCCGCTTGATTAGTAAATTGTCAACACGTTATTTATACTCGTTGACGTTATCATGGGCACGTAACTTTCTTTCCGACAGCCAACAATGTATACTTGTCAACAACGTCTCCTCCAATCTTTCCCCACACCCCACCACGGTGGTCTAGTGACTTGGGTACTTGGCTGCTGACCCGCAGGTCGCGGGATTGAATTCTGACTGCGGCTGCTGCATTTTCGATGGAGGCCAAAACGCTGTAGGCCAGAGTGTTCAGATTTCGGTGCACGTTAAAGAACCCCAGATGGTCGAAATTTCCGGAGCCATCTACTAAGGTGTCTCTCATAATTATATTATGGTTTTGGGACATTAAACCGCGCACATCAATCAATCAGTCTTTCCCCAGTTACCTCAGGCGTATACCACAGGGCAGCGTACTAGATCCATTAATATTTCTAATTTGTAGTGCCGCACTCCCCCCTCAAGTTTTGTTATCGCCCTGTTTCACTTTCAATAATTCTCAGAGCAAACCGTGCCAACACTGTTGGAGAAGCTTCGGTACTGCTGTCGACAATTTTCCTAATGTTCTACTGCCCACATCGTGAACATTGAAGATTATTCTGGAACCTACGTTGCCGCTAGCGATAACCCTCGAATATTCGATGCCATGTGTATAAATACCATCACGCTTCACCGTTTGCTAGTTGATCGATGGCCGACGATCAGTTCTCCGCTACCAGTGCCAGTGTCTTGCAGTAATCTGACTTTCCTTTTACGTGGCGAAATGTCGTACGAATAAACAGTTTAATTTCCAACCTACTGTCTGCTCCCTTTATGGACGTCACAACCCCGTGACATTTGGTAGAGGTGCTTCCCGGTCTATGTACCGCACGCCTCCTCCAACCGTGAGCCAAGCCCACGTAGCGGAGAAGACGCTGACGCCAAACACGGCCAGCGAGTCAGCCGCAAGCAACAAGGTCAACCACCGGAGTACGGTCATTTACTCGACAATGGTCGCACGACGACCATGACGACGACTACAAAAACCATCATAGCCATTTCGCCACCACCTGCGGCGATCGTGATGCAGCCACCTGAAGAGCCACTGAGCTTCCATGGATCACCTAGTGAATACACGGAGACCTGGCTGTAAACAAACGACTGTGTCGCCGCCTGGAACTGTTCGGACTCTTGAATAAATACTACGCCGCGTATACTTCCATCTAGAAAACGACGTGAAGACGTGGTTTCAGAAGAGGGAATCGGCGCAACGAACCTGGTATCGTTTTTGGACGACGTTTTTGAGCACCTTCACGAGCGTCATATGAGACCCATGTAAAGAGTTCATATGAGACCCATGTAAAGAGTTGCGCAGACAGGAAGTAGTGAAGAATGAAAACGCTAGTTCAGCTTCTTTCATCGGCAGTTGTTTATGACTGTATCATTGGCACAATGACGAACTCATTTATTCACGTGTCAATGCGAAGCATAAAAACTTTGAAAGTCATTCAAAAAGTAAGAGCCATTTGGTTTCAAGCAAGCAAATATTTATTAGCAAAACTCGTTATTGGTGGGATTAGTTTAGCGAAATTCTACTTCACTTTTTTACAGAATCACTGATGATTTTTAGCACTTATCGTACCGTCGCAGTAGTTTATTTAGTCGATATGCATAAAATATCGCTACCTGGTAGTTGAACATGTTGCGAACGGTGAACTTGAAGATCTCACTGTCTTCTAATCGCACCCGGAGCCAATGTTTTAAGCGAAAGAAGAGAGCGAAAAGCTACAGAAGGCTGGTTAGGCGTTTCTGGTTGCTAGTTAAGTGGCTAAGTACCGGAAAGTTTTTATATTTCGCCTAGTGTTAGGTATGCTTTTTATTATTTCATGTAGGATCTTTTTTTATTTTGGTGATCTAGTCTTGAGGCTACATTGATGACTAGAAATTTTCTGGGTCAGGATCGTTCCCTGTGAACGGTTTCTCTACACAACGATAGTTTACCTCTTGACTTGTTTCTCCGCAGTGGCGTGAACAGTATTCCCATTGCTCTGACACATCTGGGTGGTCACTTCATTAAAGTAAATAACTCTAAGAGTACACGAGAACATCTCCATGCTGTGACCCCAAACTACCAGCATAACCGACGTGCGGCAGTTTTGTTGCGGTGGCGCTGTGTGTCAATCACCAGATAAGCAATGTGTAAAGGATCTTCTGTCATTCGTTTGCTTCGATCCCGGTGAGGGCGTATATACCGCAACATCTCGATTGAACGTAAGGCATTGTACGGGAGTAGATGCACAATTACGCCCTGCGGAAATGCCCTAGAAGCTTTGTGCGGCAGGTGCGGTGGCAGTTTACCAGTGTAATTGACTGATTGACAACAAACGAGTTCCCACAATGTCAGTCATTGCGACTTTCGCAGGTACGTCGTGCCCTTCAAAAATAAAGCATGACCAGTAGTGTTTGGAGTAGGTCAATTAGCGTCCCGCCCATTGAAATTTCAGAACCGCTGGAGGTTTGGGCATTGCTCTCGTGGCTGTAAATCAGAGTGGCGATGTCGTTAATGTGAACGCCACTCAGATCAAAATTGTAAGACCCAAGATGGCTTGTGTTGCTTGTGCGGTGGACATCACGCAGCTGACTTCGTGGAGTGTCCGATGCGCCTTGAAGAAGTACAAATTCCAGAAATTCTATAGAAAAGGAGATGCTCTAGAAAGGGAGCCAATACCAGCTGTTGAGGAGAGAACCCATGGCTATGCTGGCGTTATAGTACGTCATTTATGTCAGGATACTAATATCGTGCAGGCAGTTGAGGTAGCGCTAGGAAGAGCTATGGCTACAGTAATGAATCAGTTGGTAGCTAGCATCTTCGAATGCATATCACAATTAAGTTGTCAGTAATCAAATTACTAATCTGTTGATCTCCACTGCGTCGGTAATCCTGAGCCGTATAAACTACCGACTGCCAGTGATGCTAATGCAGCATGCAATGATGACTTTGATATCGCGGATAACATCCAGGGCTCCTTAGAGTGTATGTCCAACGTTGACCAAGAACAAGCGCTAGACCTAAATGTGTCTACTTATGTCAGTCGAGCTTGATGTTGGGGTACAGAAACGCAGCTGGTCTCCGCTGAACCACAATGTTTCTAGTTTTCTTCCGTCAAAACAAAAAAAGACTCACCCAGTAAAGTATCAAAAGAAAGTATTTTGGAAAAAGTTGTCTCCGCAACAATTATTACACCAAAATAGCATGCCTGAGAGTTCTGCAGTAGAATTTTTGCTTTTTATTTGCTGCTACTACTGACTTACAGTTCCTGCGTGATAAACCAAATCCCCATTTATTCTTACTTCAAGAATCCTGGATTGTTCCAATTACCAATCTTAAGGAATTACCGTTTGATTTACGCGTTCAGAAGAGAAGTGTTGGATTAGTCAGAATGATTTTGAACATACTTTGCCACAAAGCAAAAACGACGTTAAAAATCCTCTCCCCGGTATACGAAATATTAGTTGTAAGCTTAACTTTTGCAACTGGGCAGATTTTGTCAGTAGTAAATGCTTACTTTCCTTAGGCGTACATGACACTCCGCCATTTGAAACTTTATTAACCACGTGTGGAGTAAATATTTATTATCAGGTAACTTCAACTCCCGTCATATTACATGGGGAGTAAAAACTGATACGCGTGGCAGCCAGTTGTGGCATTGGACCCAAAATAATCATTTTCAATGGCTGAATTTGGGAAGCCCAACAAACGTATGCAGTCATACTTCTTCAGGGCTGGATCTACCTTTTACAAGCTCCAACCTTAATGTTTCGTCTTGGTCAGTCGTTGATTACGCAACAAATAACGACCTGTTATCGATGACTTTCCATATAGAAAATCAGATAGCCTCATCAATCTCTATCAATCGTATGCACATAAATTACTCGGAATTCAAGGATTCCCTTCTTTCTCAGCTTGCTTCTCTGTCTGTTAAAAGCACGGATTCGAAGGCTCGGGGCTTATATTCTTCGTTAAATAATTCCCGTGAGAGATCTCAATTCGTGGTATCGTCAGCTCATCATACTTCGAATTCTTCTCAGTGGAACGACTATTGCGCGAGAGACTATAGACGCAGGAAGGCAGCATGGAAAAAGCTTTTGCACAATCAGTGCCCTCAGAATTCGAAGGATTACTAGTTCTTTGCAGGTGTTTTTAAGCGTGCAGCTGCCGAGCAAAAAGAAGTTTACGACAGGTGGAAGTTCGATTATCTTTCGAAATCTAATAATAAAAAGGCATTATATACCAAACTACATAAAAAGAAAATGATTCAGCATTCGATAAATGCAGACTCTGTTATTGTGTCTGCTGAAGAAATGAAAGCTTCCTTCGAAGTAATTTGTAAGGGGCCGGAGCAACGTTTTTCTTGCCTACTATCACCACCTCCTTCACATGCAGTAAGGAATGCGGACATCACGGGAGTTTTCAGGTATGGTAGGTCTTAGTTGACCTGCCAACAGCAGCTCTTGGCCCTTACGAAGTTACGTTGGTTGGAAAATGATGCTTAAAAAGTCCCAAGAGTAGCTATTGGATGCAATCAACTATACATTAAGAATGTCATGGCTCCCATTGGAGTGAAAAATAGCAAAGGTAATACCATTACTCAAAATTCTGGGTAAAAGATACGTTTTGGATAACATTAGATCCAATGGGTTAACCTCAAACTTTGTAAAACTATTTGAGAGAATCCTAAACGTTCGATTAAAAAATTTTGTTAATTAGAAAGAAGTTCTGAATGCATTCCAGATTGGCTTCAGATCCGGATGATTCATATGGCTGGCCTATATAGACCTTCAAAGTCGCACAAAATTACCCAAGCGTGAAGGAAAATATGCAGCGACCGTCACTCTTAGTACAACGAAAGCGTACGATAGCGTTGAGCATATAGTAATAATCAACCAGCCGCACAACCTTAACTTTCGAAAGTATATAGAATCATAGATAGCAGAGTTTGTATGCAATAGAACGTTTTACTGTTTCAAAAGCGGCATATCTTCTTCTAAATGTGTGCAAACAAGAGGTGTCCTGCAAGGGGCCATTCTTTCCCCGGTATTGTTACATATTTTGACGTGATCTGTACTATGGCATCAGGACATCCACACATAAGCGTATATGGACGCCATTGCATTTCTTTTCATCAGCATAGGATATTCATAAGCAATTCTAAATATCACAGTCATAACTATCAGCCGTAGAATTGTGGCTTGGTGGTGTACATCTGTATTTAAATGTCAACAAATGTTCTGTTTTAACATTCCACTCAAAGACCCTACTCACATCTTGCTCTCTTATCATCTGGATTTTATCCCTCAAGTAGTGAGTGTGAAATATCTCGGGTTGATTTATGACCAATCAATGTCTTGGAAGATCGCACATTGAGTACATTGCAGCAAAGGGAAGTCATGTGGCGGGATTATAAAGCAAAATCAGAAATAGTCAGTTAGGTATGCGGAGAAACACTCTTATCTCGGTGTATTGTATGTATGTTTGCCCGGTGCTTGAGTTTCGAAATGCGGAGGCACCTGCTTACAAGTTACATCCTCTGTCAGTCATCAAGAGACAACCCTTGAGACTATGCTTAGGTCTGCCTAAATTTATGACTGAATTTTTTTTCAAAAAAAGGAAGCGCTGTCCTTGTCATCCTCTTCTGTCCGTCTGTCTTCAGTGCGCTTCAACAAAAAAATTTCAATCATGAATGTTATCCAACTAGCCCAACTTGCCACCTTGCTGCCTATGTTTGTTGCAATAAAGGTCGTGTATTTGGAAGCTACGCTTCCCTCACTTGCTACCCATCTTAAATCATCAGCTACACAGTCATTTCTCAGGCTGTACGAATCACTGGTAAGGCGCTTAGAAACAGTTTTTGTTGCCCGTCCTGACTTTCTTTTGCGAATTACTGCCCGATATTTTGTATACCCGAAATTCCGATTATAAAGCGCTTTCCAGATGAATTAGGCCTAAAATAATGTTGTTTCTTTAATCAGTACCACTTATAATTCTGTAAAATATAGTTTGATGATATACTTTCGAAAAATTCAAAATTGATGCCGCTCAGTTTTCTAGAACCTATAATATGAGAACCTGGCACACAGATCAATGCAAGCAGTCATTGCGACTGGTGTGCCACAAAGTGAAGAAAAATGTGGAATTGTTATTTTTCTGCTACCCTACATTGGCCCTTTTCGCTTCGCCTTCCAGATTTTGTATCCACATTTGAAGCAGATTCTGTTGCGATAATTCTAGATCTCCGTAAAATAACAGCTTCAGTAAGTTTGGCAGTCATTTTAATGGGTTCACTATCCGTATGTGCCTCCCTTACTGCTGATGATAACTCGCATGCTCAGAGTGATTTTTGAGCATTAGCTCCCTCGCATCTCAATTTGATCAAATGGGTCTGGGTTCCAGGGCATAAGGGCATATATGTGAATGAAATGGCAGATGCGCTGGCAAAGTCATCTTTAAATGGGCCTGTTATTAAGGTATTACTGGCATGGAAATTCTTAATAGGCGCTAGATTAAAAAAGAAATTGCTGTTAGAAGAATTTTCAGCACTTTCGCTAACGGCCACATCAGATTTCAAGCACTTCACGTATCATTGGAATAGTAAAATATGTCAAACAAGAGGAATGGATATCGCAGTCACTATACTGTCTTGTCGAATTCAGCAGCGGAGCTTATATTTACACACAGCTGGTCAGGCAGCCTCCCCTCGTTGTCCTGTTTGTGAACTAAATGAGTCAACTCAAAATTACCTCATTTCCTGTAACAGATACTCTGCCTTAATCAAAAATACTTTAGTTGCCGTTTGCCGTCTTCTCAGAATAGGCTAAAAAGCGCAAATTAAGCTTTCCTTCGGTGTTTTGTTTCTTGGCCACGACGGGAAGATTGTTGACGCATTGGAGGACTTCGTCAAAGGTTCAGGGAGGTTTAAGTGTCGAAATCATTGTTTGGTATATTTTATGACTTTTCTAAGTGCGCTTTCAATCAAATGCGCCGCTTCATTGCATTACACTACTGTTTATTTACCATTCTACCATCAAAATTGTCCTGTTGCATCTTTTTTTTTCTTTCTCGTAAACAGATCAATCGCACGTAACCTGTTATTAAGGAAGTAATTATTGAAAACCATCCGGTTCTTAGCCAATATCTCAGCGTGGGTGTGCGCCACATCTTCAAGAAACACGGCTTGACTTCGGGACAGTATGGAGTGCAATCAATGTTCTCAACCGAAAGATTTGATCTTCTCATTGATTCTCATTGTGGTACAAGGATGCGCGTTGTCATAGAAGGCCGATTCTTGTTGAGAATTTTTCGCAGTCATGAATGTTTATCGTACTTTTTACTGAGGTGAGTGTTTCACAGTATACGTCAGCTGTTACTGTACCACAAATTATACGAAATTAAACAGTAAAATGCCCTTTTTGAATTAGAAAATGGCAGCCATAATTTTATAACTGCAGAAAGCTAATAACTATGAAATTTTTCGGTTTTTGTGAAAAGAAATGGTAGAGAAACTCTGTTGTTTCTGCAATTGCGTACACTATCAAGCGTCAGCACCTGTTCAACATTGTGCGAAAACGAATCATCTCTGTCTTATTGGTAGCAGTCCGAATACGCTGAACCACTTGACGTCCTATGGTGTTTGAGTTGATCAGTAAGCATTTTTGAAACACAAGTTGAAGAACCTTTGTGATATCTGGACATATCAGCTACAATTGTGCAAATTGTAGAGAGGTCAACAAGCGAAACTTTGTCTTAGAGACCACTGACTGTTAGTCATCAATCTCTTGCATCATTGAGTGCACTTGAATAGTTTCGTTGGCGCAGCCACTTCACAAGTCTGAACACTGTGTTTTGACACTTCTTTCACTTCTCACAGTTGGTCCATGAACTAGGCACATCTCCCCGTAAGTTGGAAAAGCTGGTGATTCCTTTGCATGCAAAAATGTAAATAAAATGTGCACCTCACAACAAATGGTTGCAACAATATTCGCCAACATTGTTGTCTGTATTCCCTGGCAAGTAGATGACTACTGAGCCGGAACAATCACTTCAGTACTTTCTCTGAGAAGTATAAGGTTGTGCCGTGCATATAATCCTTCAGTGTGACGTGCAACAGTTGAAAAATTAGTGAATGGCGATTTCTTTGTGAATAACCCTCGTAGAGAATTTTATTGTACAGATTTGACTGCAATGATTATTCACTGCCGGTTTTTCCAACATTGTTACAGTGACTTCTATCACTACTCAGCTGTCTAGTGTTATAAGTCCCTATTTTATGTATGTATGCCATATTCAGTGTGTTTCGAGCAACTTGCGAGTGCTGTAAACAGGTGCATATTTCTATTTTTTACAAATGAGTGCTATTGGGACCACCAACCGGCATCCCATATCTCGTGTGTCAGCTAATCAACAGACGGCGAGCAAGGGCAAGGGTAGCTCATTCTCGGTGCTTGTCACCCAAGACAACTTTCACAAGAATCTTTACATGTAGAAATGTTTGACTCAGTCTTTCCTTATTCGCCAATTGTTATAAAGTGTCTGTCACTGCAACCCTTTCACCTCTTTTGAAACGTAAGCTAAGTTTTCTTTTCAACACGATCCTGTAAATGTTGTTTTCCCAGGATGCACGTGTTTACAACAACTGTATGTTGATCTAGTTAGTCGTAAAAAGATCGGACTCGCAGGCAAGATTACAGATAATAAACACGATATCGAGAACAATGTTATATGCAGCGATACCAGGCAAAACGGCGTGGAATCATTTTTTTTTATTTAAGGCGATGTGCTCTCTCGCCAATGTGCTGACAAATATCATATTCTCGCTGAGACTTATCGCACTGACACTGCTGTTTTTGAGGGCATGTCTGGTGAAAAAGACAACGGTCAGCACGGTACCAAGTACTATGCAAGGAGGGTCCAGTGTAAATATTGTTGTCAGACTGAACGACTCGAGAAACAGAGTTGCACAGTTTGAGCGGTAATTTCATTAAACAGAGGGCTAATAATGTTGTTTTTGCATATATTCTTCAACTCTGTGAGAAGCAGTGTTCCTTGTTTACGTGTTTACTGCTACAATAACGATTGTCAATAAACAATGTAAGCTTCCTTGCTTAGCGTGTTCCCCTCAGGGGCGCCTGCGCAAGTGGGCGTTTGGTGTGTAGCGACACAATGGGCCTGAGCTAGGGGGGGGGGGGGGGGGGGGGGCTCGACTTTCCTCTATGCCTAGCCATGCGTGGCATTGCCGTCTCCGGAGAAAAGGGGGTCGTGGGAGTTGAGCCGACGCTGGGTGATGCGACCTTTAAGGCCCCTCGGCAGAGGCAACACACCCCTTTGGCCCCGGTTTCACGTAGACAGCTGCCCTTGGCCGACCCACCCAGGGGAAATCGGCTGTCGCCTTTTCCCGTCTCCCTCTTCTCTCAGATCTTTGCCTTTCTCTCATTTTTATTTTTTCCTGTCGTCTCCTCTCTTCCACATCACTTTTTTTCTGGCGGCAAGGGTTAACCTTGTGTGGTGTAGCCAACCTAGGCTTTCTCATTTGGATATAGTGGGATAGTACAGCTGATGTTCGTGTTTCGTTCGATTCTCACAGCGTCCCCTTGTTGGACTCGAAGGTACGTAGCTGGCATGTCTGCCGAACAAATTTCACATCTTGATGGGATCCCCTGGCCCTCACTAAACTGGTCGCCGCTCAAACAAATGACACACTGATGTCATTTTGAAAATGCTCCCGAAAAACAAAGAAAGCTTTCCAACATATCACATAATTCGCAGTGAAAACGAGGAAAAGAAGGCGAGAAATATTTCACCTTTTCTAGTGTCAAAGTGCCTTATTGATTGAAACCCTAGGCGCTGGGTATAAAGCGACCAAGACTGCCAGTGGAGATATCCTGCTTGAACTAAAAGACAATTTACAATACCAGAAACTGCTTAACATAAAAACATTCGGTGATCGGCACATAACCATCTCACCACATCGTACTTTGAACATGTTGAAAGGAGTCGTGTCAGATGGTGATCGGATGGATCTTGATAGGTGGGAAAGACGAGAACGTCATCAATGTGGGACGCATAAAGACACGAAGAGACAAAATGAAAATCCGACGAAACACCTCATACTAGCCTTCGAATCCACCACACTCCCCTAAGAAATAAAAACAGGTTATCTCAAACTGCCAGTGAGAACATACATCCCAACCCCAGCACTAAAACTGCCAGTGAGACCATGCATCCCAAACTCAGGACGCTGCTTCAACTGCTAGCGGTTCGGCCGTGGCTCGCAGAACTGTCGAGGGCAGCTCACCTGCGTGAAATGCGAAAATGCTCCCGAAAAACAAAGAAAGCTTTCCAACATATCACATAATTCGCAGTGAAAACGAGGAAAAGAAGGCGAGAAATATTTCACCTTTTCTAGTGTCAAAGTGCCTTATTGATTGAAACCCTAGGCGCTGGGTATAAAGCGACCAAGACTGCCAGTGGAGATATCCTGCTTGAACTAAAAGACAATTTACAATACCAGAAACTGCTTAACATAAAAACATTCGGTTATCGGCACATAACCATCTCACCACATCGTACTTTGAACATGTTGAAAGGAGTCGTGTCAGATGGTGATCGGATGGATCTTGATAGGTGGGAAAGACGAGAACGTCATCAATGTGGGACGCATAAAGACACGAAGAGACAAAATGAAAATCCGACGAAACACCTCATACTAGCCTTCGAATCCACCACACTCCCCTAAGAAATAAAAACAGGTTATCTCAAACTGCCAGTGAGAACATACATCCCAACCCCAGCACTAAAACTGCCAGTGAGACCATGCATCCCAAACTCAGGACGCTGCTTCAACTGCTAGCGGTTCGGCCGTGGCTCGCAGAACTGTCGAGGGCAGCTCACCTGCGTGAAATGCGGCAGCAAAGTATGATAATATATAGTAGCGCAGACAAAAAACACGGACAGCAGAATTCACATTCAAGGTGATGAGCCTTCTCTTGTGCCTTCTCTTGCCCTTGTATTTTGTCTGTACTACCATATAGTATCATGCTACCATACCAACAAGCCCAAATCGCCACCCTCATTGGCGGCAGCAAAGGCCATTTCGCTGACAATGAGTGTAAATCAGAAGTGCGCTGCGCAAACTGTGATGATGATCATCCAGCATATTTTAGGTTATGCGTGGCCTCGAAAAGGAACAAAGAAATAATAACCAAAAAGTTCGAACTGAAGATAAGCTTCCGTGAAGCGCGACAACGCGTTTTCGTGGAATATGGGAGCAACAAGTCATACGCCAAAGTGGTGCGAGGGGGGTCAGTACCATTACCGTTTTCGGTAATGCCTTGGACCACGTCTAGCATGCCGATGGCAAACGCTACAAGCCCACACAGGGAGGGGGCGAAGCCGACTCAGCTGCCCCGCCCTGCCTCAACACAGCCCCACCGAAGGCCCCTGTGAACCCTTGCACCAGCCAAGGAACCACACAAACGAAGGAAGTCCTCTCGACCTACGGCCCGGTGAGGTCGAATGCTCCGTCCATCGCGACGAAGCCTACACCGAGAAAACTCCTGGCTGGCGCCTCTGCTATGGCGATGGACACCTCCGGCGCACCGGCAAATACTGCGCCAAAGGAGCGGTGAAGTCCCCTCGACCACCCCAAAAAGGACAAAACAGTAATTACAGGGTCTCTCAAAGGCTCTGTAAAATAAGTCACTTTTCATTTTGAGACACCAGTCACACTCATTTCGTACACACAGCACTTCTTACAATAGGGAGACACAAATTATACAATAGAACGTCAGAGGACTGCTTCGAAACCTCGACGATGTCCAGGAACTCCTACACAAACGTTCAACAAAAGTGCTGTGTGTACAAGAAACACACCTCAAGTCCTTTTTTTGCGTCAATGCGTCAAACTTTTTGCGTCAATATGTCATCTTATGAAAGGACAGAGATTACGCTGTTGCGTCATCTCGTGGTGTTGCCATAATTATTAACCGAGGAGTAGCATGTACTCATGTACCGCTACTAACATTTCCAGAAGCTGCAGTGGCTGTCTGAGCAGTTCTGTTTAATAAACTCGTCACCATCTGCTCTCTATACATACCCCCGAAACACCGCCCTAAAAAAATGAATTTCACTCATTAATGGACGAGCTACCAGAACCACATCTGGTCTTCGGAAACTTCGATGCACATAGTAAATTATTGGGGAGGGGGGGAAACCCTCGCAGCAATGAAGGAGGATGTCTAATCGAACACTTCCTTTTTTCTGCGGTACGTGTCTCTTTATTCGTGAGCAGCCAAAATATTATAGTGTGGCAAACAATACCTACTCGTTCATAGATCTTAGTATGACATTCCCAACATTTCTACCTCTTTCCAACTAGAAAATCATTAATAATTCCTATAGATGTGACCACTTTCTGATATTTCTGAGCACAAAGTTATGTTATGAAGGTCCCGCACAGATTCCCAGATGGCAGATTGGCAAGGCTGACTGCGAACAGTTTCGAAAATCTACTAACATATTGTAACAGTGAGCTGTGATAAAATGGTTTTATTTACAGGAAGTGAACGATGATCGTTTGCAGCAGCACAGTGCGATCGTGCCAAAACTCTTAGTCTTCCTCTGCTTCTCTTCTCTACCTTTTTCTAGTCTGTTACATTCCCCCGCAAGCAGACGAAGGCCGTAGGGCAAGTTATGATGCAGAAGGAGGGTAGAAAGGTTTCAGGCGAGCAACGTGAGTGAGCTGCGTTCTTCTCGATTGCCGACCATTGGACAAAAGATGAGCTATTACGTAAGTGAACTGGCTTAGACGCTCCAAAACTACAAATGGGCCTGAATATCGTGGCAGAAGCTTTTGACACAATCCACGCTTGCGTTGCGGTGTCCAAAGTAACACCAAGTCACCTTTTTCGTTTAAAACCGCTTCGTGACGGTCGTCGTATCGTTCCTTCGAACGACGTTGAGAGGCCAGAGTACGAAGACGAGCGATTCGACGGGCTTCTTCCACGAGGCACAGGGTGTTTGATACAGAGTCGTCATTGTGTAGAATGAAGGGTAAGAAATTGTCTAGAGGGCTTAGTGGTAACCTGGTGTACAACAGATAAAATGGGCTCAAGTTCGTTGTTTCATGTTTTGCCGTGTTGTACGCGTACGCGATAAAAGGCAGCACTTCATCCCAGTTCTTGTGATTGGAAGAAACGTACATGGCAAGCATGTTGGTCAGCGTTCTGTTAGTCCGTTCAACGAGGCCATTCGTCTGTGGGTGATACGGTGTGGAATGACGGAACTGTGTCGTGCACATGCGTAGTAATTCTTCAACGGCATCGGCAGTGAACTGGCGGCCACGGTCGCTGAAAATAACACGCGGTGGGCCATGGCGAAGGACCACGGAGTGAATCAGTAAGTCCGCCGCGGATGCAGCGGTAGAAGAAGGAATAGCTGCGGTTTTGGCATACCGCGTGAGATGATCTACGCAGACGATTATCCAACGCTTCTTATTGTTAGATAACGGAAATGGACCCATAATGTCAATTCCTACTTGTTCAAAAGGTGTGCTGGGTGGTATTAACGGCTGAAGGGGACTTGGTGTAGCGGTGGCCGGGCACTTGTGACGTTGGCACGTCTCGCAGCTAGCGACGTAACGCTTCGTCGTTTCGTACATCTTGGGCCAGTAAAAGCGTTCCTGCGTGCGGTTCAGCGTTCTAATGAAGCCGAAGTGACCGGACATCACATCGTCATGCATGGCACGTAGAACATCGGAGCGAAGGCTCTCGAGGACAACTAGAAGAGAACGTGCTCCAGGTCTGGAGTAGTTAGTTTTATAGAGCAACTTGTCTCAGACAGTAAAGCGAACGCTGTGTTGGGAAGCACGTGCGGCGGCAAAAAGAGGATCGAAGTTGAGATCGTTGCGTTGTTCTCTCTGGAAATCAGCCGCGTTGGGGAACGTGCTTGTAACAGCAGCAAGGCAGTCGTCAAAATTCTCAGCATCGCAGCCAGTAGTCGCAAGAGGAATCCGGGAGAGGCAGTCTGCGTCAGCGTGACGACGGCCACTCTTGTACGACACCGTAAAGTCGTATTCCTGAAGTCGCAGCGTCCAACGTGCGAGGCGGCCAGAGGGGTCACGCAAACCAAGCAGCCAGCATACCGAATGGTGATCAGTAATTATCTTAAATGGCCTCCCATAAAGATAACAACGAAACTTCTGTACAGCGAAAACAGCTGCCAGACATTCCTGTTCCGTAACTGTATAATTGCGTTCTAATTTGATCAGGCAACGGCTGGCATATGCCACGACATGCTCTGCGCCATTTTGACGTTGTACAAGCACCGCGCCTACACCGATACCACTAGCGTCCATGTGGACCTCAGTCGGGCAAGATGGATCGAAGTGACGCAACAGTGGTGCTGACGTTAGCACAAACTTAAGTTGTGAGAATGCGGCGTCTCATTCTGGTGTCCAGTTGAAGGTTGCATCCTGTCACAAGACGTTTGTCCGCGGATACACGACCTCCACAAATCGTGGAACTAAACGACGAAAATATGAGCATAGGCCGACAAATGAGCGAAGTTCTCGTGCGGAGAGCGGTGATTTAAAAGAGCTCACTGCTTCTATCTTGCGAGGATCGGGTCTGACGCCATCCTTGTCGACCAAGTGCCCCAGCACGAGAGTTTGACGTTTGCCAAAGCGACATTTTTCAGAATTCAGAACCAGCCCGGCTTTTTCGATGCAGTCGAGAACAAGACTGAGACGGTTGTTATGTTCCTCAAACGTACGGCCAAAGATCACAACATCGTCAAGGTAGCACATGCATATCTGCCATTTTAGACCACGTAATACTGTGTCCATAAATCTTTCAAAGGTGGCTGGAGCATTACAAAGACCAAAAGGCATGACTATACATTCAAATAAGCCATCCGGAGTTATGAAAGCAGTATTTTCTTTGTCGCCGGGTTCCATAGGTATTAGCCAATAACCTGACCGCAAATCAAGCGTTGAAAAATAGGAAGCGGCATGCAAGCAATCTATGACGTCATCAATCCAGGGTAAAGGATATACATCTTTCTTCGTCACAGTGTTTAGGCGCCGGTAATCTACGCAGAATCTTCAGGAACCATCCTTTATCCTGACAAGAATTACCGGGGCTGCCCACGGACTGGACGACTCTTGCACGACCCCTTTGTTCAGCATGTCCTTTACTTGTTCGGCGATAACTTTGCGCTCAGAGGATGACACTCGGTAGGGCTTTTGGCGGATGGGGTGTGCAGAGCCAGTGTCTATTCTGTGACGAGCACGGGACGAGGGTAACTGAAGGGGTGCATCTCTATGTTTGAAGTCGAAAGCAGCAACATGCCGGGGAAGGACCTGCACCAGCGCTTGCCGTTCCGTCGTACTGAGAGTCTTGCTGACCATAGCGAGCATTAGATCTTCATTATGGCGAATATCACAAGCAGAGGAAGAGGTGGGGAGGTCCGTAGCTATTGCTGCTATCGAGTTGCATGAGGCTTCATCAAAGAGAGCTATCTTCATCCCGCGAGGAAGCACAACCGGCGTGGCAGAACAGTTCAGCGCCCACAATGTTGCTACTCCTTTTGTCATGCACACAACAGAACAAGGCACAAGTATGTCCTTCTTAAAACAGTTCTTGCGTAGAGGCCCCACTGTGAGGTCAACACAAGCATCATCAACCGCCGTGGAAGAGACTCGAACGGGTGTCAGGCACCAAGATGGTGCTATCACTTCATCAATCACACTAGGTGTGTTCCTGTCTTCGCCGTGGTAGTCTTCTTCGGAAAGCGACGGTAGAAACAAATTGTTTAGTGATATTTCCCCACTACCACAGTCAACGGAAGCACCGCATTGCTGCAGGAAATCGATACCAAGAATGACATCGTGCGAACAACGAGATAGAACCAGAAATTCCGATACAAGTACTTTTCCAGCCAATGAAACAATGACAGCACATACACCAAGAGGATTAAGCTACTCGCCGCCTACACCATCAACAACACATTCACTTTGTTTTTGATCATAAGAATAGGCAGAGGTATATCTTGAAAAGACCGTCCGGCGACCTCACCTCTATTGGCCGCAGATGCTAGTTTCCCGGCGGCGGAGAAGAACGACGCAGAGGAGACGGCGAGCGACGAGAACGGTTGGATGGTGGTGTCAAACTCTGCTCGGATGCTAGCGAATCACTGCGCCTGGTCTCGCGCAAAATACGGTTCCTTGGAAACAAGTCGGTTGTCCGCAGGTCATATGAAGCACCGGGTCTTGGTGGCGAAGACATGGCTGGTGTCCTTCGTGATTGGCGGCGTTGTTGGCGGCAATACCGAGCAATATGCCCAGCGAAACCACAGTTGTAGCACACGGGAGGGTCACGGTTTATACCATATTCATTTGAACGAATCCTGGGCCGCTGCTGTCGGCGAGGAAGTTCGTTATCACGCGAAGAACGGGTTTCTGCCACTCTCTGGAATTCACTGTATTCGTCGTAAGTTACATCTTGGTAGTAGGGTTGGTACTGTCCTTGCCACAGCGGGACGTTGTCCGGCTGAGAGCCCTGAGTATAAGAATGTGGCTGTGCTCGTCGTGATCGTGCGTCATAGGCAGGGCGTCTATCGTATCGACGTGGCTGATACTGAGGTGTGGCATCAGAATCCTCAAATCCCTCCGCCACTCGGTGCGAGGAGAATGAAGCAACGTTTCGCTCGAACTCTGGTGGCTGATAGGGGGCATGAGTGCTTGGGCGGTTTGCCACTTGCGCGTACAGGCCGAGTTCTTCACGTACTATCTGCCGGATTGTTGTTGCAAGATCAAGCGCCTGGTTGCTGTCTATGCTCGCGATGGTCGTCACATTGGGTAGCCTGCCGAACTTTGGAGTGATGCGCCTCGTCTTTAGTTGCTCGAAATTGCGGCAATGACGAATGACATCGGTGACAGATGTCAAGGTGTCTTTCGCGATGAGGAAACTGTAAACATCCTCGGCAATTCCTTTTAGAATGTGCCCGACTTTGTTTTCCTCAGACATTCCGGAGTCAATGGTCCTACATAGCTTTACGACTTCCTCAATGTAGGTCATGCAAGTTTCACCTGGCACTTGAGCGCGTTGCATTAGCGTCTGTTCTGCTCTTTTCTTTATCGTTGTTGGGTCGCCGAAACGCTCTTAGATTTCAGAAACAAATCTGTCCCACGTCGTTAGCGTTTTCTCCCGATTCTCGTACCACATCAATGCAGTATCCGTCAGAAAGAACGCGACGTACAAAAGCTGAGAAGCGGCATCCCATCTGTTAGCGGCGCTCACCCGTTTGTAATGGATGAGCCAAGCCTCGACGTCTTCATCTGGTCTGCCGGCAAAGGGACGAGCATCTCTCAGTTGTGGAGCCGAACTGGTCGGCGCAGAAGTCGAGAGGGGTCGCTGTTCATTTGCGTTGTGGGACATGTCCAGACCAGATGGATTCGGTGGAAGTCCAGCAATGCGACGGCTCCGTCGAAGAACTTGCGGTTCACCTTCCGTCTGCGGGTGTCGATTACCAAGCACGTCCACCACAACTGTAACAGCGAGCTGTGATAAGATGGTTTTACTTACAGGAGGTGAATGATGCTCGTTTACGGCAGCACACTGTGATCTAGCCAAGACTCTTCGTCTTCCTCTGCTTCTCTTCTCTACCTTTTTCTAGTGAGTTACAATATGTTGGTCTGATATTCATGACTTAAGCATAGATGCAGCTGTAGAGTACTTTACAGCTCTTCTTATTGATGCTGCCACAAATTGTATCCCACAAACTGCACTGTCCACCTTACGAAGCGTCCCTTGGTGGAAAAGTGATTGTCGGAATGCACGAAAAACGCGAAATAAGGCACGTAGGTCGCTTCGAAGCTCACCGACAGCCGAGAACATTGACTATTTAGGAACATAAAGTCTCAAGGCAGAAGAAGGCGCAAACAGGCGAGAAAGGAGAGTTGGCATAACTTTTATCCGCAATCAATTCATATACACAGGAGGCGAAAGTCTGAAACACGGCAGGAAGGCTAGTGGGACGGCCATCTCACCCACTCCCTCTTGTGAACACACGAGGCAACAGCTTGGAGAACCTAGCGAACTCTTTCGGAGCGCACTTCGAACAGGTTTGCAGCACGTCGCACTATACCACATCATTCCAGCCATACAAAACAATAATCAAAAAACAAAAAATACAGCGCTAATTCACACACTAAGAAGTATATAATGAACATTTCGTTTTAGCTGAGCTACAGGCATGACTAACCTGCTGCAATAACTCTCCCTCAGGCTCCCACTGTGCAGTATATGAAATGTTAAAACACTTGTCCACTGAAAGTTCAAAAGCCCTTTTCCACCTGTATAAGGCCGTCTGGCTTTCCGGTGAGATCCCCTCTGTCTGGAAACAAGCCATTCTAATTTCAATTATAATGCAAAGAAAATACCCATCTTCTGTTGCCAATTCCAGGCTGATTCCATTCACAAGTTGTCTATGTACACTTTTCGAAAAGATGAATAACCGTGGCCACTTACATATTCTAAAAACAAGCAGCGTATTGTACCCATATCAGTGCGGATTTCGCGAGGTTGCATCCTTTACTGACCATTTGTTACAAAGCGAAGCGCAGATCCGTGATTCTTTTGTCCATAATAAATTCTTCATTGCGCTGTTTCTTGATGTGAAAAAAAGCTTACGATAACACCTCGCGCTTAAGCATATTGCGAGACTATGCCCCACTGCGGTGGTCTAATGGCTGAGGTACTCGGCTGCTGACCCGCAGGTCGAGGGATCGAATTCCGGCTGTGGCGGCTGCATTTCCGCTAGAAGCAGAAATGTTGTAAGTCCGTGTGCTCAGACTTGGGTGCACGTTAAAGAACCCCAGGTGGTCGACATTTCTGGAGCCCTCCACTACAGCGTCTCTCAAATCAAATGGTGGTTTTGGGACGCCAAACCCCACGTATCAATCAATCAATCATTCAATACTCCGAGACCTGTCACAGTTTGGTGTCTGAGGTAACATGCTCACCATACTCGAAAGTTATTTCTCCAACCGCACTCTTCGTGTCCGGGAGGCGAATGTCTTATCACAATCATTTGTCCAGAAAACTGGAGTGCTGCAAAATGGTGTCCAAAGTTGTACACTTCTTATTATAAAAATGACTACCCTCCATTCCTGTGTTCCACGCAATAGGTTCTATTGCACATGCGTGAATGATGTGCAGATAGGTTACAAATAGTGCAAGCTCGCAATGTGAGAGCGGCAACTTTAACTTGGTCTGAATAATGTTACCGAATGGGCAGATGATAATGGGTGCATCCTTAACCCGAAAAAAGCACGTGTGTTTTATTTACATGGAAGAGAGGTCTTTCTAGGCTTAGTTCTAGAACTAAGCCTAGAAGGAACTTCTACGCTTTGTTCTAGACGAGAAATCAATATTTGTCACTCACCTGAAAAACCTCAGGAACAAGTGCTTCAAAGCCATGAATATTCTCGAGGTTTTGTCGTGGACATTATTGGGCTGTGGTAGACAATGTCTGATGAATCTTAGCCTCATACGCACACACTTGGATTACGGAGCGATTCTCTATCAGTCTGCCGCACCAATCTCCCTGAAATTGCTTGACCAAGCCCATCACTTGGGCATGCGTCTTTCTATGAGTGCTTTTCGCACTAGTCCCGTGGACAGCCTGTACGTCGAGCTGAACGAGTGATAATTGCAGCTGCAGAGGGCTTGCATGTCGTTTGTGTATTACCTCAAAGGAAACGCAGACGATAAGCACCCCTCACACTCTGTAATCAATGACTTCTCCAGTTTCACACTATCTGATAACCGTCCTTCGTTTCGACAGTCCTATTCACTTCGAGTGAGAGGCCTTGCTGAGGAAACGGGAGTGCCAATTCTTGATCAGTCTGCGACAGCTCGTGCCGTGCATCTGCCACCGTGGCAATGGCAGATCATAAAATGCGATATATCCTTCGAGAAACTTACGAAACGCGCACCTGTGGCGTATATTTGCACGTACTTCCTAGAGCTTCAACACAAATACGATTTTTCCGATTTCTTCGCAGATGCCTCTGTCACAGAACGAGCGCTCAAAAAGGGCGCGCCGCCAAATTCCCGCGACGAAACGCCGGAGTGACGCCGCGAGGTCCAAATAAAAAGAGAAAAAAGAAAACAAGCTCCCCGGGCACGCTCCCTCTCCTCTCGGAAGCGTGGCTTTGCCGACGAACCTCCTCACCCCACATCGGCGGCCGAGCAAGCATTCGAAATTTCTAGAAGGAAAGAGGCGTGGTGACGCCGGGTTGAGTCGTCCGTCGCGGGCAGCGTTTGAACCGTCTCGCCCTCTCCCCAGCCTTCGCTGCGTATCGCGCCGACAAAATGACGAGAACTTTCTGGAATCTCGCGCGGAAGGAATTTAATGGTGCAGCCGAGGTGAGAGATCAGGAGAAGACGGAAGTTAGCGCCAGAGCGCGTAGGGATTCCGCCATGTAGTCGGCGAAGGTTTTGTCCGTAGACGCAAAGCATGAGAAGAAGATGATTTCCACCTGAGGGGTGACGACTCGAGCTACAGGCAAGAGTGTGTGTTTACCGCTATCGAACGAAGACGCGTGGCAACAGCTGCGTGTGTGAAGCCGACGTGTTTCCGGCGAAGAAGTTTGAAGCTTGGAGAGTGGCCAATTGAAGACGCGAGGTTTCCTGGAAGAGAAACTTCGGCGAGGTTTCCTGGAAGAGAAACTTCGAGGGCAGCAGAACGACAACAAAGCTGTACTTTGAGTGAGTGATTCTCGGAAGAGTATCATCCAGACTTTTGTTCCAAGAACTTTGGACTGAATAGGTTTTCTATCTTGTTAGTCTTTAAGTGTCTTGGTTGTTCAATGCATGCGACTGCATTGTAGTGTGTATTGTTGTCTGTGTCCGTTGTTTCAAGTGTGGCCGATTGTACTGTGTAGTACGTTGTTTGATTGGTGACATATTGTACTCAACTATTGTGGAGTGTGCATTCTTGTGTATTGTTTTCGATCTGCCTTTATTGAGAATATAGTTTTGTTTGTTTATCAACTCTCGGCTCTGACTTGTTCTTTGGGCCACAGCCGGCGTCCGCTGGCGCGCCAAAAAGGACCACTTCTAAATTGTCCACGTTTCGTGGTGCGGTTCGGGGGGCCGATAATTCGGCCCTTGGAATTAGCCCGGCGATCGCCTCCCTAATTAACGGGACCTGTGTGATAGCCTCCAAGTCTCACCCTTATGTGTCGTACGCAGCAGTTAGCCCATCTTTTTTGGAGGTCGGCCTACTGCATCCTGATACAACCATCTTCACTGCAGAAGCGTACGCGACAGTTGCTGCTGTCAAACACATCAAACAATCAAAAATACAAAAGGCAGTAATTTACGCGAAATATCTAAGCGTCGTAAACGCTTTGAAACACTCTCAAAAACACAAAAACCCTGTCCTTTTCTCGCTTTATTCACTACTATGCACAGTGTAAAAGTCCAAACAACATGTTGGAGTGTGCTGGGTATCAGGTCACCGTGAAACCCAAGGTAACGTGATGGCAAACCAGCTAGCCACATGGTTCCACGGCAGTGCTGTTAATACACCCGCAGCTGTCCTTGCCCTGACCTAAAGCCATATTTTGAAAGAAAGCTCAGAGCTCATCGGCAGAGCACATAGGATAGCCACACAGAAAATAAATTACACGTCATCCCGTTGTTCCTTTGTCATTGGCCGCTGGTATCAAACTCCGGCGACACAGAAGTTGCACTTACATGGCTACGAACAGGCATACACACAGAACACACTCATACCTTTTGTGCGGCGGCGATCCGCCTTTGGGTGATAAATTTGGTGAATCACTCACCGTCAACCACATCCTCACCCAATGCAGTGAGTTAGCTCTACTACAAAAAAGCATTTTCTATTAGCTTATCTTGAACATATTTCACTACATGCTGGAATGTCATTTGGCAAAGAACCACTTCCTAAATATCAGTAAATATTTGCGTTTTTAGATGCAATTCATAGCTTCAGCATCATATACAAGGTGAATCCTTAGCATAACCTTTTCGCAGAGGTTATTGCTGCAGTAGCTACTCTGAGAAGCACTTGCCTTGGGGTTGAGGAGGCATTTATGCTATTTTACAATTGCTCACTTGTAGATGCCATGATCACTTGCAACTCATTCCACACCCATGCATCAAATCGCGTACCACTGTCATGAGTTTATACTTCATACCCACATTTTACGCTCCTATACAGCACGTTTATTTAGGCCTCTATACAGCCGTACTACAGCCCGCCAGCGCAAGCATTGGTCATTTGTTACAACGTACCAAAGGCATAGCGCTCTTTGGCCCCCGCGGCCCTTGCGCCACAACACTCCACTAACAACATCATCATGCTTGGCGTGTTTTTTGCCAGTTGAGGCCTCTCTGTCACTTGGCAACACAGCGGAAACGTTTATAGTAACGTTAGGCTTCCGTGTGCGTGAATACCACCCCGCAACAGCAGTGAATAGACGCCCAAAAACCTACGGGCGCGCACTAAGACCACCCACACCCGCCATCAAAGCAGCCGCCATATTTCCGCAGCGCAATGATGGTAATAGTCTTAGCAGCGCCACCTCTAGGTCGGATAAAATAGCTCACAATTCCACCACTACCCCTATTTTCGTTGCACTGCCAAAGGTACAGTTTCCTTTCGCTGAGTGATAGTATATAGGTGTTCTGTGGTGACAGCTCTCGTCGACACCGGAGCCGACTATACCGTCGTGAGCGAACCATTCGCCACAAAGTTGAAGAAAGTGAACACAGCTTCGGAAGGTCTTAAAATCTCGACAGCTGGAGGTCGCTTATAACGCCAGCAGGAATCTGCACAGCAAGGATCTTCATTAACAACTGAATTTACCCCGCAAGCACTGTATCATGCAACGTTCCTCCAGAGACATCATTCTTGGTACCGATTTTTTAGGCCTTCGTGGTGCAGTCATAAACCTAACATCAGTGTCGATGACGCTATCGACAGAAAAAACACTGCCACCGCATACGCCATCAGGAAAGCACTCCTTCAATGTGCTGGTAGACCAAGTCACCATTCCCTCTCACTGCAGCCAACGTTAGTAGATCCTATCAGTTGCACAACTGCAACGAGTGGTGCGAAAAGGTGGCCCTTCGCCATCTCCTCTCACGAGGTGGCGCTGCCGCCATGATCGGTCCGGTGACTACGTGAGCTTCGCAAGGCAGCAGCGTACCGTCGTACGAATGTCGTTTCTTTTTATCTTATTCTCGTTCAGTTCACTGCTCTTCTTGGCATCAAGTATTCAAAGCATATCTTTCTTACTTTGTGCGCTCTGTAAAAAACAGCTAATGGGTGAATGAATAGGACACTGAGGGTTTTCGTGCGAGGTGTATTGTTTTATGTACTCGTACAGCAGGCCGACGACATAAAAATACAAGAGCGCGTGTAGCAATATTAAAAAAGGCGCACTTTCTTTATTGCTACAGCTATGTTGTGACTCTTCTATAGTCGGAAATTTCTATTGCGTAAAAAACGCATCCGCGTAACAATGAAAAAAAAAACGCTTCTTGCGTGAATTCGAGCATATGCTGTGTGAATACGAGGATATTCTCTCTTCACAATATCTCTACACACTGTTTCTTTATCTGTTTCACTCTTTCGCTCCACCTACCGATGATAGAAAGCTTGTCGAAGAACGATGCAGGGCTTTCGATGGCAACCGCATTGCCTGTGAAGGGAATTCGCTCACTATGGTCAGAATTATCGGTAACTACATTTTCCTTTAAAATTTATCTCGATTCTTGCAGCGCCTGAGGTCAAGGGCCGGTTGCACAGAGTGAAGCTTGAACTTCTTTGAGGGCTCTGATAATATTTCGAGTAACTCGGAAAGAGACACAGAGCGTCTTCCTTTAGCGTTCATTTATCACGTGGTATGGGGACCACTTCACCATTGACCTTGTAGATGAAATATCGAACGAAGTTTTCTGACGTGAAGTGCAGCTCACAGATGACACAAGAGCTGGTGAGTTCTTTGTCAAGCCTCAGAATGGCGCGCAGCCATTTGCGAATACATGATCTAATCTTTGGTGGCCTGAAAAAGTGCCTCTTCCTGCTCGAAGACCGCACTGAGTTGTATACCAACTCCTGCATCTCGTCACGAAACATTATGGGCGTAGCAGGGAGTATAACGCCAGACCCGTGCCCTCCCCCCTCCCCGAATTTTTTTACCGTGACATAGAAAGCGAAAAATTACCAATTCGAGAGGGTTCCCTACCATAAATCGAGGACGCGCCCTTCCCCCCGGAAAAATTTTCTGGCTACGCACCTGCAAAAAAAAATTACGGCATATTCACGGGGTGAATGATGATGAATGGGCGAAGCTCCGGAGGGATTCATCGGTAAACTGTGAATCTTCCGTGTATTTCGCCCAGTCGATCATCATGTAAAGACGTGAGAAACGCTGTGTGTGTATATACACAAATCAACTTTTCTTTGTTCTTAGACGATGGATGGCTTGCGATGTCCCTTGCTTCGCGCGCTCGCACATCGGGATTCTGTCTGCGAGCGCGCGCTGCTGCCGCCTTGCGCTCTCTCCGCTGTGCAGCCTTATCCATCCGGCGACTCCGAGCGTGCGCCAACAGCGAACGGATTTTATTACAACGCTTCCCCTAGCGTACGTCGCCGCACTAAATCGAACGATTGCCTTCAACCAATGACACGCGCCATATGTGACATCATTCCTATTTTATAAGATCTCGCGTCTTTCATCAACTACAAGTACCGCTTTCTAGTTTATAACATCTTGCATCTTTTCATCATCAGCTACAAGTACCACCATCTAGTAAACACTACAAGAACTAAACGAGAGGTGGCTACATACAGGAGACGGTACCGCCATTTAGTGAACACTGCAAGAACTAAACTAGAGGTGGCTACATGGATGGATGGATGCTATGAGCGTCCCCTTTATAACGGGGTGGTGACAAGTATGCCACCAGGCTCGACAAAAAAAAAATCTTTTTTCTTTTTTTTTATGTTGGCCTAATGCCTCTACTTCGATAAATTCTATCTTAATGGAAAAAAGGTAAATTATCAGCTTAAGTTCTCTGCCATTTACGGCACACTGTCCATATTTTATTTTTCCAATATTTATTACAGGGGACGGTACATACAGGGGACGGTACCGCCATCTAGTGAACACTGCAAGAACTAAACTAGAGGTGGCTACATACAGGCTACAGGGGACGCACAGCCCACGCCCTAAGGAGCTTCGCCCCTAAAAATTGAAGCATATTAGACGCGAAGGGTCTCAGAGAGGTGTTAAATCAGATGTGCGGCATTACCACTCCTACTGTGCATGCACAACAGCTGGGTAGAGCACTGAGCGCGCTAGCGCGTCTGGCCTGTGTAAGGGGCTTGGAAAGACTGTGTGGTCTCACCTGGAGCCTCATTCTCTAACACTCTCTCAGCAAACACGTGATGGCGGCGGGGAACCATATTCTGCAAACACGCGATGAAGCAACGCCTAGTGAAAACGCGCTGGAACTCACTAGCGCGCTCGACCTAGCGCGATCAGACGTAACTTGCTGTGCGTAAGAGGCTGTGGCCTCTCCTTCTTACACACTAGCTCTCAGCCTTAGGGACCGTTCCACGCGCTTCTCGCACAGCCGCAACGCACGTGCCGGGAGGGCGAGAGGACGTCGCCAATTGGCTTACTTGTTCCCCGCTTGCGTTTGGTAGGGGTCCGGGCACGTGCATTGCAGCTGTGCGGGAAGCACGTGGAACGGCCCTAAATGCCTGCCGAGATTGCAGAGCAGCGGGTGGAGGAGCGGAAGGCTCAAAGAGCTGAAGCACAACGTAAACGACGGCAAGCGAACGTTGAGCTCCGGTCTAGGGAGACCCAGCGCACACGGCAACGTTGGCGGGAAACTGCTATAGATCAAACGCGGAGTCTATATGCCAAAACACAACGGCAGCGTTGGCAAGCAAACCCAAACGTGCGCAACACCGATGTAGAAGCCAAGTGTCAGTGTCTAGACCACGCGTCGGCTGCGGACAGCCGACGCGAACCTAACGCCCGTACACAACCCATCACTAGAAAACTTCAGTGCTGGGGCATCAACAAGGTCCACACCACTAAATAACACCCCACCGCAAGTTATTTGAGCACATCATATACAGTGAAACTGTTAAACACCTAGAGTCAATCAACTTCCTCACTCCATCTCAGCATGGTTTCAGAAATAGACGCTCATGCGTAACTCAACTAGTCGAATTTCAGCCTTGCATCGCACAATCTATAGACAGTGGCGCTCAAGTAGATGCAGTGTTCCTTGACTTTCGGAAAGCCTTCGACACCGTCCCACACAATCTGTTAGAATTCGCAATGCTCTCTGCAAACATAGACCTAAAAAGTTATCAATTGGGTAAAGAACTATCTAAATGGTCGACAGCAGAACGTGCTTAACGGATCAAAATCATCTGCGGTAACCGCTACGTCTGGTGTACCACAGGGGAGCGTATTAGGATCTTTGCTTTTCCGGATTCATAATAATAGCATAGTCGATGGTATTACCTCTCCCAATAAGTTATTCGCAGATTATTGTGTAGTGTTTAGAGTGATTAAATCGCACAAGGATGCTGAAATTTTGCAGCATGATCTGTACCGAATATCAACATGGTGCCAAAAATGGAAAATAAGTCTAAACGTCCGTAAATGTTGCTGCGTATCATTCACCAACCGGATTAGTAAACTAGACACCACATACGAAGTAAATAATTC
Source organism: Rhipicephalus microplus (assembly GCF_043290135.1). Lineage (NCBI taxonomy): Eukaryota > Metazoa > Arthropoda > Arachnida > Ixodida > Ixodidae > Rhipicephalus > Rhipicephalus microplus. The sequence goes on from NC_134702.1 coordinate 240,738,956, forward strand.
AATAATTAGCAATGAATCCTATTATAAGTATCTGGGCGTCTATTTTTCCGACCATACCAAGTGGAAGAAACACATTCACATAACTGTGACCAGGGCAGGCCGGATGCTATACTTCATACGCAGAAATTTTAGACAAGCTTCACAGACCGTGAAGCAAACCCTTTTTCTCATGTATGTAAGACCTCTTCTAGAGTATGCTTGCGCAATCTGGGATCCCCATCAGCAATACTTGATTGACGCATTGGAAAAAGTTCAAAACCAAGCAGCCAGATTTGTTAGCAACAACTATAATTCCTTTGCAAGCATCGCAGAAATGAAACAAACATTGAAATAAGAGACACTGATATTAAGGAGGCAGAAACTCAGGCTTAAATTTCTTCATTGTACATAATATAATGGAAATGCCACTAACCCTCTTGATTATCTGTTCACACCAACGTACGTCTCTAATCGTCAAGACCCTTCAAGAAAAATATTAGAATACCGTTACAAAACCCACTCTTTCGGTAGTTCTTTTTTCGTAAAAACAATACAGGAATGAAACCGTCTACCGGATGATCTCGTCAATGAAACTGATAATGAATCCTTTTTTTCTTTATTGTAACAACTCCTACAATATCACTGCCAATAAGAATGGTTTACTGTCTCGAAGCGTGTGGGTTTACAAATGCATGACTGTGACATTGTTTCGCTCACCAATACTCGAGTGTTTTTTTTCTTTCTTCTCTTAAAATATTTTGAGTGCTGTTTTATTTGTTGAATCTATTGTTTCGATTGAAAACTATGGAGTCAAATTATTGTGTGTACTTACCTACGTAATGCCTCACGGCGGTGTAGGTGAAATGTAAATAAATAAAATCAATAAATAAAATACCGTGGTAACACTAAATACGCGACATTAAAAAAACGTAAACAGCCAGTCAAACCGATGAAAATGCGGTGTATGCCACCGGAGATGGTTCGCATCGCCTCACGGTCCCTTTTAGCAGTTTTTGGTGATGGTCCTTGTCCATAAATAACCAAATTGAGCAAAAAAAGTCACAGCTTTGCCGCGAAGTCAAAACAACGAACGCGGCGGCAACAAATCGGAAGGTCACGCGCAAAAGGGAAAGCACATCGAAACGTGCTCGCGTTTCACACGCACAAATTACGCACAAATAGTACTCACAGGTACAGATGCAAGCGAATAGGCGTCTAAGTTATACCTCGCTGTGTCTGAAGAGCGCACGATTTAGCAAATGAAGACTGCAATGATTGCAGGGACCTTTGTGCGCCCGGTAACTACAATATGATTATTACAGAAAAAGCCCGAGGCCATCCAAGACGTGCGATCCTTCCCTCCTCTCCACCACGACGTATGGGCGCGTAAAGGAGCATCAATCTTCTCCTCTAAGCAGGGCAAAGTACGTGTGGTAGATTAGAATGCGCGCAGCTGCGTGATGTGGTGACGCGCACTCATTGCGCAATCGTGCTAGTAGTGCTGAACACACAACGAATAGAGTGTGACGACGAAGACCGAAACTGGCACTCTGGCACAGACGCGCATGCTAGGCGAGTGAGGAACAAGAGGGAGAATAAGAACAGCTGGCTCAGGATCGGGTGTTGTCTCTTTTCTCTTCATTACAATGGCGCAGTCCGTCAAGTGAACCCTCTGCAGAAAGCCACCGGTACGTGTCTTCTGGTTCGTCGGCAGTGTGGGCTTCTCCATCGAGGAACGCCATTCACGCTTCCTTGGCAATGGGGCCCCACCCGCCGCTCCAACTACCCTTCAAACCACCAGTGGATGGCGTCCAGGCCTCCCCTGGGGTTGTAGGGCATGACCTTATTGACACCCTGCCACCGTTTCGCGGCCGGGATCCGCACCGGCTCCTGTCTTTTGGAAATGCCGCTCACGCTTCCCATGGCCTACATTCCTGTTGCCGCACTCTTTCAACATACGAGCTGCCAGGGAACGCCGTCCAGGCTTCTCTGCTCGTCAACCTCACCGGCGTGAGTGCTGCGACCGCTACTCATTCGAAGACCGCATTCACTAACGCTTCGGACTTCACAGACGACAGCGCCGCGAACCTGCGGCGTACCATCACGCTACTCCGCGTCAAGACTAACGAACTGACTGCGTCAATCTCCAAGTGAGCTCCTACAATGTTGCCAGAATTGCGTGCCACTAACGCCGTGTTGGATGTAGCTGCCTCGCACGACCTTGAGGCAAGCCCATTGGAGCAATGCAGGCAACTTTGGGGCACCCTCCAGCAGCTCTCACACCAGCTTGATGGCATTGCCTCAAAAATATCCACATTCTCACAGCCGCCCCACCATCGCCGTCCACCTACGAACTGCCGGAATTCGACGGGGTCTGGAATGACGCCGACAGCTGGGTGGCAACCGTCAACGCGCTAGCAATGCGCGTGGCCTGGACAGAGAATCATAAATGGTATGTGGCCATAGACCGTCGGCGGGAAGGTGCAGCGGCGTGGCACCGGTATGAAGGTTGGAAGCAGCAGTCATGGGCGGAGTGGCGCATCAAGCTCATAGCTGCTTTCAGTTCGATTCCCTGTGCCCCCTGCCCATGTCGCTGGACCTTCTGTCAGGACGGAACTCGGGAAAAGCCCGACCTAGAGGATGCGATTCGAGACCCTACCATCCTGTCATCTCTAAGGAACAATCACGATCGTGTAACTCTGCCTTGCACGGACATTTCTGCTGTCATGGAGCAGCGGCCCGACAGTGCACCTGTGTCCGGCGGGTCCCTGATGGCAAGCTTTGCGCAACGCTCCACAAGAGGCCCCAACGCAGGTCATCCGGTCGACTTAGAGGCACCGGCCCCCATCCTGCTGGGCATTCTGCCACCTCATGAGACAGGTCTTTCCGCAGAGTCTAATAACATCTCACCTGACCAGACGGAAGAGGATATGCGTGCGACGCATGTGCTGCCTGAATCGGTGGAGTCTCTGATTTTTGGAGTGGCTTCCGTCGAGGATCTCGCGCCAGTACGCAGCGTCGCTTCAGGAATCGCTGACATTACAGCGTCCCCATAGCAACAACGCTGTGCGGGTCACAGACTACGCAGGTGACGGCGCGGGAGCCACGCCGCGGGTCAGCACGAAGACTTCACCCCAGGTTCGTGCAGATGTCTGGTCGCACCGAAAAACATCTCTTGATCCGCAGAAAATTGCGCAGATGGCTGCATAAGATGCTACTCGTTTCGTTGCCGAATTCACCATTTCATGCCCTGTTTTCTAAAATGTGGTGGGACAAAGGAAAGCGTTCTGTGATCAACCTGCGACCATGTCGATCCAGTCGGGGCCACCCACAAGAACCATCTCCAAGAAAACCACACCACCACAGGAAACTTCTACCACGAGAATGCCTGCTCGGTCCACCAAAGGAAAACCAGAGTCAAACTACTTTCTCTGAAAAGTCGCAGCGTGGCCGAGGCTGTAGACTGCCACGCGACAGTCAATGTCGTCCCGCGGAGTCATCATCAACAAATGGACCAACCAGGACCCAGTCCCCACCACGACATGGCGAACGACCCGGGCGACATAGCCAGTGTCGGCCGCCGGAACCAATTTCGGCAAACTTCCAGCGTGATCGGGGCCGACCACGACGATGCAGCCAACCCCGCCCACCTGAAGCAATGTCAACTGCTGCAGCTAGCCTCACCCACATGAACATTGTCGTGTGGCCCATCGACAATGCTTGCAGTCATGGCCGAGTGTGACGACGAAGACCGAAACTGGCACTCTGGCTCAGACGCGCATGCTAGGCGAGCGAGGAAGAAGAGGCAGAATAAGAACAGCTGGCCCAGGATCGGGTGTTGTCTCTTTTCTCTTCATTACAAGAGTTTAGAGTTTAGTTTATTTTACCACGTACAGTTGTACAGTAAGTTACGGGAACAGAGGAAAGCAAAGCTGTATGAAACGGTTTGACAAAGCCCCATATCGACATGGTAACTGTAGCAACAAAACGGCAAAATCAAAGTAAACAGAGCACCGTTTAAACCAGCAACGGAACAAAGGGTACACAAAACTTATGCAAACCAAAACGCACATGCCATACATTGAAAGAAAGAAGTATACAAAAACAAAATAATACTACACACAAACTAATAAAGTCTATTAAAATATAAATATTAGCAAGCGTACGAGCATTCCCACAATTAATTATTAATTTATTTAGTGTATTCGGCAAGCAATAGCGCAATGTCTGGAAACCATAATTTGTGCACGCTGTCGGCAAATGCCAATATTCGGAGGGTCGGTTTAGGCGCGTAGAAGCATTTATTTTCAGGTCAGCTAAACTGCGTATATAGCCGCGACCTTTTATGGTAAATTCCTCATGGCCTCCGAGATCGCGGGCGAGCGGCGTGGTTTTCTCCGGCTCCCAATCGCCGCGCTACCCAGCGAAACCAGCAAGTATCATCTAACGTGCCAGGCTACCGAGAGGGGGCACGTTTAATGCGGGTTCCTCGAGCGGCGGATACCACGGAAGAACGTATCGCATGTTTTAAGTGCGAAGCATTTCTTAGCGAGCTTCGGTGTCTTTGAGCGTATCTATCTATCTATCCATCTATCTATCTATCTATTTATCTATCTATCTAACTATCTATCTATCTATTTATCTATCTATCTATCTATCTGTCTATATATCAATCAATCAATCTATGTATCTATCTATCTATCTATCTATCTATCTATCTATCTATCTATCTATCTATCTATCTATCTATCTATCTATCTATCTATCTAGCCGCCTACAACTTCTAGCTATCCTGGCCGTTTCGATAATGGTATCGATACCAAACTTCGTATGGCATAACATGCCTGTATGAAAAACATATTTGACTAGTCATAACATGACAATTTGGTCATGTATGTCGTGAATATCATAATATACAGTTTATGGTCCTGCAGATCTTGCGGGGTTTCATTCACTTGGACTGTTGCAAAACTGGTATAATATGGCATGATTTCATGGCGAACACAAGCGACCGACCCTAACATAAAGATCGTGACATGCGTGTCATTTAACATGTCTATTTACCACGCTCACGATGCGCTCGTGGCCATTTCGCTAGCGTCACATATACCAAATTTAGTATTTCCCTGGGAACCGGGGGACTTCTTTCGTGGAAAACCGGCTTCAAAGGACCAATACGCCTAGAAATGAAGAGCAGAGCGTCTTGACGTCCGTTTATTGCGGCGTACATCCAAGAACCCTCCCACGTGCCACGCACCATCCTTCGTCCTTCTCTTCCTCTCCTGCACCCTATGTCCACTGTCTTCAACACGCGTCATGTAAAAACATGACTACATGTCACACTGATGGTGTGCTCGCGGCCGTCTCACTAGCTTCACATATGCCAAATTGGGCATTACGTGACGCCAACGCATGACGTAGGTATTTCACTGGTGCAAAACATATTACTCATGAAATACGTGTCATGTGAGAACGTGACTACATGCCAGAGTCAAGGCACCGATACACTTCGTAGTGAGGTGGTGCGCGTGCTTGCCAGCGTTCATTTCGTCGCGTCTCACCGGCGTTGCCACGCCAGGCGTCGGTCTTGCCACATCCTCGCAGGCGCATGCTGCACTGTGTTGCTTTGACGCATGCGCGTTTCAGCGCGTCCGGAAACTCGGAGCGGCAAATGTGGGTGAAGAGTGGGCTTTTTATTGCCGTTGAGTCATATTGCCCTCCTAAAGTTAGAGATCGTTCCACTATTTTATCGCGTACCGATATTTATGAGGTGGTCAACCGAATGCCACTTACGCTCTAGATAATTAGGATCGCTGATCGGGCCACTTATTATTGTGATAATTTTGCCACGTGGTTTTTTTTCTAATGTATTTTTATCTCTCTATTTCTATCCTCTTTCCGACCCTTTTCCCCACCCCCGTACAGGGTAGCAAACCAGTTCGTCTAGGTTAACCTCCCTGTCTCTTCCTTTTATTTATTTCTCTCTCTCTCTCTCTCTTGCCGCAATATTGTGAAAGGCTTCAATTAGCCGACCAACATTTACTCCGTATGTCCTTCACAGTGAAAAAGCTCAAGTTATCGTCGTCTACTGTTTTTGTCATGTTTATTTTGATTATGTTTTGGTAGCACATTGACAATACCAGTATCACGTTCATTTACAGTTATCGCTACTGCATCCAAATCAAAGGTTGGCACAGGCACCCGACCGGCGTCTTTCGAAAAACCAAGTATTCGTGGAGGCAGACTACTGGAGAAAATACGCAGTGTTTTATACCAGATACACACAACTTTGAACACAAATTCTTCAACAAGCAAAAGATCTCAATGTTCGGTCTTACATTCCCCAACATATTCACTGACCACCGTAAAACTCACATTGTGAGTGGGCGACCATAAGTGAGCAAAGCGCACCTGTAACCAGACCGTGGTCCTCGTAGAGCAGGTGGCGTTCAGTCTAGACGTAGTCTACGCCTCCACCCTGTCTCCGGCTTCTTGGCGCGACGGGAGGTAGCTCGAAAGATAAACTGGGGAAGCCTCGCTGGCAAGTGCGAAGCGTTGTACGCTTTGAGAGCACGGATTTTGCGCCAGACTTCATGGCGTCGGCACATTCCGAGAAGTGAGCAAGACAGTTGCTGACACTGAGCACCGAGATTGGTTGACTCAGCGACCATTCCTCTCTATCGGGTGTAATTGCTTTAGAGCACGCTCATGCTCCGGCGTTCGCGTGGTTACCTTGCGTGCATGCGTTGCGGGCGTTCTGCATAGAGGAGAGAGAATTTCGGAGTGGAAGTCAAAGCGAATGTTTGATTCAGTAGTAGCGATTGATTCATTAAGTGGTCGACTGGTGTCGGTTTACACAGTTGATACTATGCCAATGCTGCAGTTTTTTCCTCTTATAGAAAGTGACATCAAGTCTTGTTTCTTCCATTTATTCTAGGAATATGCCACACTGATGCATGCCCTTCTGCACGCCAGGTATATACGAAGAAACTTTGGCACGAGACGCCAGCATGCGCGGTGGTGGTCTCAATAGCACCGCCAACGCCGAATTCGCGAGTAGGTGCTCCGCCCTTATTAAAAACTGACAGCTTAGTCCACAAGACAAATGAGAATGCCGCATTCTGCGCTCAGGAGTTACATGCAGAAAAAAAATGGGTTCCTTCCTTGTTTCTTTCATAGAACTACGCCTGATTTAGATTGTAATGCTGTTTAGAAACTCATTACAGGCGTGCTGACGTAATCACAGCTGTGACGCATAGCGCGACGTGGTTTTATTGCTTTTGATAATGTACCAGCGTATTCTGTACACCAAATGCTTGTTGGTGTGTCTATGCTTTTGCTGACACGGTGGCACGGCCTAGTTTTATTTATTTAGTTATTTATTTATTTGTGGAATACTGCAGGCCAACAAGGCCCAAGCAGGAGGGGCACAAACACAACCACAAGATCAGTACATGAGTGACACAGGTTCACTAAAATACATCTGTGTAAGAGAAGAGCGAGTAGAAGAAAAACACCAAAACAAAACAATCAAGCGATATTGGGAGGGGGGGGGGTCAATATTCACAGACTTAAACATTGGGGTCATCAAGATCGAAGGTTTGGAGGAAATCAGAAGGCAAGTTATTCCATTTTGTTACAGTTCTCGGAAAAAAGGAAACCTGAAATAAATCTGTCCGCGCAAAATACGGAGTTAAAGATCGGACATGAGAATGACGAGTTTGCCTGGTCGAAACTGGGGTAACGTAATGTGATGGGTCTAGCCCAAGTTTATTGTTAATTAGTGAGTCCGAGAATTTTAGACGGAGAAGCTAGCGCTGCGATTGTAGCGTCTGGAACTCGTTATCTCGCATTAGTTCAGTAACTGATGTACCACGACCATACTTCGAGTAAATAAAACCCACTGCTCGTCTTTGAATCTTTTCGAGGGAATATATGTTAGACTTAGTATGCGGATCCCATACAATACAAGCGTATTCAAGCTTTGGACGTATTAAAGTGTTATAAGCTAATAGTTTCACTTGCGACGGGGCGTCTCTGAGTTTGTGTCTTAAAAGACACAGTTTACGGAAAGCCGATGACGAAACATCGGCATTGTGTGCATTCCAGGACAACTTATTCGTTATCGTTATACGTAAGTATTTGTATTGACTGACTTCTTTTACGGGTTGGTTTTTGGAGGAATAGGAAAACTGAAGGGGATTTTTCTTGTTAGAAATTCGAAGGCAAACAGATTTATTGAAATTGAGCACCATGCCCCATTTGTTACACCACGAAAAAATATTGTTAAGGGCAGTGTCGAGAGCGACCTGGCCATCTGGGGAGTGTACATCTGTGAAAATAATGCAGTCGTCTGCAAAAAGTCTAATTTTAACCGGATCATAATAGCATTAACAATATCATTGCAATAAATTATAAACAGCAGCGGACCTAGAACACTATCCTGCGGTAAGCCGGAATCTACTTGGAGATGAGGTGATGTCTGTCCACAGACGTCGACATACTGTTTCCGGTGGTTCAGGTAAGGAGATATCCAGGATACTAGGTAGTTTGGAAGCCCTATAGTCTGCGATTTCTCGATGAGCTTGTTATGGGGAACACGGTCGAAGGCTTTACTGAAATTTAAAAACAGTACATCGACCTGACCAGCTTTGTCTAAAATAGAAGCAATGTGATGAATAACTGAGACCAACTGGGTGACTGTGGAAAACCGTTTTCTAAATCCATGCTGAAAGGGAGATAAAATGTGGTTATCATCTAAGAAGCTGTTTATACGAGTGGCAATTATATGTTCTAGAATTTTGCAACATGCGGAAGTCATAGAAATTGGACGGTAGTTTGGTATGCACTCTGGGTCCCCCTTTTTCACAAAGGGCAAAACACGTGCCGATTTCCAATCGATGGGTAAAGTTGCTCAACTTATTGAGGCCCGGAAGAGCACAACAATGTACTTGGCCAATATTTCGGCATATCGCCGGAGAAATGAATTGGGCATGTTGTCTGGTCCAGGGGTTGATTTAACTTTTAATCGCAGCAGTAAATTTAGGACACCATCGAATGAAATGAGGTTAGGATCTGAATCAGAAGCGTCAATGCTAATTGAGACAGGCAGGGTAGAAGTTGAAAAAACACTATGAAAATAGTCGTTGAAATTTTTCGCAATCGTTTGGGGATCGTCAATTATAGTGCTGTTAAACTTGATTCGGTTTACAGAGCTTTTACGGTCCCTAATAAAATACCAGAATTTTTTAGGGTCCTCTTTGATGAAGTTTTGTAACTTGACAGTAAAATAAAAATTCTTGGCAATTTTAATTGCTTCGGAGAGGGAGTTACGAATTTCCTTGAGAATGTTAGCGGGAGCACCTTTTTTCCGATAGCGCTTGGCTTTACGCTTCATTTGTATTATTGGCCTTGTGATCCATGGTGTGAACTTTGGGGTTTTTTTTGTTTTGTTTGGTACCAACCGTTCAATGTAGTGGAAGCATAGTTTCTTAAATTTATCCCAGAGAACAGCAGCGTCGTCGCCATCAAAATTCACCAATTCAAATTCAAGATAATCTTGGATGCTCGTATTGTTAGCACGGGAAAAATTTTTGACCTGTTTAGAGTTAGGTTGGCTATTGGAGCGATTACAATGCAAGGGAAAAGAAACTGTGACCATGTCGTGATCAGATAAGCCGGGTTCAACACAAACACAGCAATCAAGAATAGTGCGTTGCATGAACACAAGATCTAGTAACGTGGACGAAGCATTACCAACACGTGTCGGTTGCTGAACAATTTGGGCGAGATTGTGGGAAAGCATTATATCGAACAGTATATTTGCATTAATCAAATCTGATGTCGACTGCGTTTGGTTCACGTCAATATAAGGCAGATTGAAGTCGCCGATGGCAATTAGCTTTTGATTACTGTAATTTTCCATATGGGTTTGCAAGTTAAACAAATAATCCGGCAACGAATTCGGCAGCCTGTACACTGCACACAATACAAAAGACTTATTGAAAAGTGAAAGCCTCAGGCATATGTTTTCTGTACTTTCAATGTCAGGTAAACGGGTGACAGTAATTCCTGTTTTAACAAGTACTGCAACTCCACCACCTCTTGAGGCCCTATCTCTGCGGTACATTTCATAAGCTGGAGGCACTAAGTCTTGGTCACACATTTCGCTGTGGAGCCACGTTTCCGTTATTACAATTACTTGAGGGTTGTATGCTAAGAGTACAGCCTCAAGTAGTTCGGTTTTATTTCCGATGCTTCGAGCATTGATATTAATCAGTCTAACTTGCTTCTGCGGAGCTGGTCAACACTTGCTACCCGTACTTTCGTTATCGGGTGCACTGCCGATAGACTGAGGCGGTGCCGTGGCACTCCGACGGCTTCCAATTAACTGACGTTTGTTTGTTACGTCATTCCAAATAAACAGATCATCACCTACACGCAACTTATCATGCACCAAAAATGCCTTCTTGCCTTGTTCTTTGTCGACTTTTGCACTTTCCCACAGTAATTTACGTTTTGTCAACGTCCGCCTTGAGTAGTCGTTCTGAACAAAGATGTTAGTTCCCTTTTGGTTGCTCGCCTTTTTCAGCACAGCTACCTTTTCGGTGAAGTCTTGAAGATACAAGATAATCGGCCTATTCGAGCCTGATCTTCCAAGCCTATGAATCCGGGAAACAGAAGTGCATTTAACGCCGAGCTTGCTGTGAAACGTTTCAGAGACGATTTTCTTTTTAAGATCAGATTCAGTTTCTTCCGGCTGTTCTGGGATACCAAAAACAATCAAGTTTGAACGTCTGCCTCGATCTTCAAGATCCGTTAACTTTCGGGCCTGGAAATTCATTGAGTTTGTGTAGACCTTAAGAAGGTTGTCCAGGTCATCTAATTTTGAATTTTTAGTTTTCATTTCAGCCACATTAGTCTCGATTTTTTAAAGACGCCGTGTAAGCTCTGCTAACATGTTTTCCGTTTTAGTTGTAAGGTCTGCTACCTCACTACGGAGAGCTTTTTGACCCTCTAAAAGTTTAGCCAGCATGTCTTGGTTGGTAGGTCCGGGGTTTTGTTCGACATCACCACAAAGTAGTAACCGAAGTGCACAAAAACAGTCGTATGCAATTTTACGACACTGCCGTGGGCACGGCATAACAACCAAACAGCGGCAATTGCTTCGAAATGAGCTGTACGCCCTACTAACCTGCACAAGGCAGAGGAAACGTTTAGCCATGTTTCCACGGATTTCGCCGTGCCCACTAACGGAGGGGGGGGGGGGGGGGTTCCAGGTGTCTTTAAGTAGTCGATGATTGGATGACGTCGCTGACCAAGCACTGCCAGGCGGCAGCAGCTTCGGGATGACGTCACATGGTTCCACGTGGGGCGGCTGTGACATGCAGAAAGGAAAGTGGTGCGAATGCGGCGAATGCAGTTAGGTGTTTATTTAGCCTTTAGTCGTGTCCCCCAAGGCAAATTGTAATGATTTTGCCTTGAATAAAAAATGAAATGAATTTCGGTACGAAGCTCTTTATAGCATCACTTGGTCGGTCGCCTTTCTATCCAGCGTAGCCAGCATATCCACGGAGTGAATGATATGATGTGTAGGATGAAGCATGCGTCCATCTGATGCATGCTGTAGTGTGATAGGAGTCAACCGAGGCATGGACAAACGATTTTACGGGCGGATGGATGGATGGATGGATGGACGCTTCGCCCCACTAATCATTCACTCCGTGCATATGCCGCGATTTCGCTTATTTATCTCTCGCGCACCAAACAGTGTTTTGCTCTTCTTCAGAAGTTCCCCTGAACGCGCCTAATCTATAGGAAAGATCAGTTGTAGCGAGCGTGGCTGGACAGCCGGCGTGCCACCCTAAGAAGCGAAGAATATTTCTAAGAAACAATAAAACCACGTCGCGGCGCAGCTGTTATTCCATTAGGGGGTATGCAAGTATTCTCGAAACAGCATTTCATTGAAAAACAGTGCTAGTTCAATGAGATCGAGAAGAATCTATTCCTTTTGTGCAAAAATTATTCTATAGACGTAGAACGCAGCACCCTTCTGACTTTGCTTGTGGATGGGGCAGTCATATTTCTTTCTTCTTCGCCAGTGCCCCCCCCCCCATACTCTACAGCCCGCAAAGTTCAAATGATATTTTCAAGCACATGGAAAAGTATTGCAGAGGCATCGCAATTTTAACTGCTTGCTCTAATATTGGTGTCAAAAAATTACAGCAAAATAAAAACCCTATTTGAAAATAAAACACCCCAGCGTTGACTTAGCCTCTCGTACTCCTTGAACCGACGTTTTCAAACGAAGACAAAGATATATAAAAGTGCAAAATCATTTTTTACTCGCCATATGGAAGCTTCGCCAACAGCGCGGCATACTTTTCAGCCAAAAGAAAGAGCGCTGCAGTGCGGAGAAAAGTGGGACCCACGCCCACCTATAGAACCACGCGCTCTCCGTGCAATTCGGACGGCTAGAGAGAATCCCGCTGAGCGCCCGCCATCTCGGAGGCCATGAATTCCCCCGAGATGGCCGTCAGCAGCGGAAAGTAGTAGGTGTAAACAGCTTGCCATTTGAGCGGTGAAGGACGTGCTCCTCGTTGTTTCAGTGGTTACCACCTCGCACTCACGATTCGTAGGAGCAAATTTTGATTCCGCTCGCCGAAGTCTTTGTCTGTTTTTTCCTTTCTTTCAATTTTATAGATATAGATACGTATACATATACGCTGACTGATGACGACGTCGACGCTTAAACAGGTGGTGAAATCCAGCTGAGATTGTCCATATATTTGCTATCGCAATAAAAGTGCGCGCTTCGGCGCATCGGCCCGTTGCCTCTACCAACGCTGCACGCACCGCTCGCCCTCAAGCCGACAGTGGTGCACGCGTCGCTCCACGGGCGCGACAGATAAGGGCCAGGTGCCGCGGTGGAGTTTTACAACTGAAAGTATCTAGTAACGTTGGCTACAGCGTCAGCATTTCCGTCGGGACACGGATATCAACAAATAGGCAAGGCTCGTTGAAGGCGACCTGTACCTGTGGATCAACCACAAGATTTGTATTGCAAGAGGAATAGCCAAGCTACAAGAAGGAAAAGCTACAGCGCTGTTTTCGTGCATTAGTAACGAATACAAGGACGTGAGCAAGGGCACCATGGTTGGCTACATCGAACACATAGTGGAAGCCAGCAACGCTTTCGGCCTCGCCCCCCGCAGGGGCGTCTGCGCAAACAGGCGTTAGATGTGTAGCGACATCATGGACCCGACCCAATTGGGGGGGGGGGGGGGGGGTCGACTCTCTTCCACGCCCAGCCTGCGTGGCTTTGCCGTGTTCGGGGAAAAGGAGATCCTGGGGGTTGAGCTGACACCGGGTGATCGGACCTTTGAGCCCCCGGCAGAGGCAACACACCCTCTTGGCCCTGGCCTCACGTAGACGGCATCGCTGGGCTGAACCACCCTGGGGAAATCGGCAGTCGCCTTTTCCTATCTCTCTCCCCTACAACTTTGTCTGTATCTCTCACTTTTAGTCTGTCCTGTCAACTTCTCTCGTCTGCTTACTTCCGCTTCTTCCTGGTGGCAACCTTGTGTGTTCACCCCACCTCGGAATGCCTCACATCAGGTTATAGTGGCGATGTACAGCTGGCGTATGCAAGCGATTTCTTCATGTCTTGGAGCGTCCCCTCATAGGGCTCGGTGCTGGGTGGCTGCCACTGCCACTGGGAACACTCCATATTTTATGGCCAAAAACTTCTCGCCTTCTATTGATCGCTACCTGAAGAGGGCGCGCACCGACGGAAGCTTTCAACTATTCTCACTAAAGAAAAACAACTTTCCACACTACCACGTTATCCACAGTGACACACCAGCGAAATTGTCAGAAAATTTTCACCGTTCCTAGTTTCAAGGTGCCTAATAGACACACTTGGAACAGGGTACCAAGCAACAAAAAGGGCCGGTGGTGACCTCCTCTATGAAGTTCAAGACAAGGAACTATATAATAAACTATCCAGTTTGAAGACTTTTGGACTGCTTCAGCACATCGTAAACCGAGCCTGTGCTGGTTAACCTCCCTGCCTTCCTTCTTGCTGTTTATCCTTCCCCCACTCCTCCCTCGTTCGATGAACATGGTCCGAAGAGTCGTGTCGCAGGATGACCTAGTTGACTTGACAGATGCCGAACCTCTCGATGGGTGGAAAGAAGAGGCTGTAATTAATGTACAGAGAATCAAGATGAAGCGAAATGGCAAAGAGACTCCAACAAAACATATAATCGTTACTTTTAGCTCCAGTATCCTTCCCGAAACACCTACAACTGGGTAAAAAAAGCTTCGTGTTCGACCATACATACCTAACCCGTGACGATGCTTTCAATGTCAGAGATATGGCCACGGCTCGCAAAGCTGTCGTTGCCGGCAAACTTGTGCACAATTTTGAGTTTCGGTTAACACCTCTATTACCTGCACAGAACCGACACACTGCATCCACTGTGATGGAAATTATGCCTCATACTCACGGTCATGTCTATTCTGGAAGAAAGAAAAAGACATCATCACGTTGAAGATGAAGGAAAACATCTCATTTAAAGAAGCAAGGAGAAGGTTCTTGTCATTCTATGGCCCGAAATCATATGCTGATGCGGCGCCTCTGGGGGTAGCGTCGCACCAGCCCTCGCCAGTGCTTCGGCCAGCGCAGAGCAAGCCGTCGGCTGTGGCGCCTGCCCCCAAGGTGGCAGCAGTTCAGTCTACTCCACCTACATACGAACAGAGATCAGAGACCCCAGGGTCTTCGGGTCTCAAGGCCTTCCCTTATCAGGCGAGGCCTAAACTTCAAACAACTGGCTCGCACGTGCTGGCATCCAGTGCCTACGAGGAGGCGATGGATACGTCGGTACCCTTGGTACCGAAGGGGGGGCGTGGCTCGTCGGAGCGTCCCAGAAAACAAAAAAAAACAGATAATGGGGTCTGGTGACGGCCCTGTTACTTAAATTCAATCTTCCCGCCTGAATAGCCACTCGCTCTTCGTACACACATCACTACTTTACTTTCACCATGAGCACTCAAATTATGCAATGGAACGTCAGGGGCCTTCTAAGAAATCTCGATGTCCAAGAACTCTCATACAAACACTCACCAAAAGTGCTGTGTGTACAAGAAAGACACACCAACTTTCTACGCAACCACAATAATTTTCGAAAGGACCGTGATGATGGCATGTCACCATCCGGAGGTGTAGCCGTTATAGTCAATCAAGGGATCGCATGCACACACTTACGCCTTCAAACGTCCTTTGAGGCAGTGGCTGTTCGAACTGTTCTTTTTGATAAACTGATCACAATTTGCACTATTTACATTCCTCCAAGCTATCAGCTGCAAAAACACGATATACAATCTTTAATTGATGAACTTTCAGAACCTAACCTTATCCTTGGACACTTGAATGCACATATCAAGCTATGGGTGACTCTCGTTGCAAAGCACGAGGTCGACTGATTGAACAGTTCCTCCTCTCGTCAAGTGCGTGTCTCCTGAATCGAAAAGAACCAACGTATTATAATCTCACAAACAAAACCTATTCCTCCATAAACCTACGCATACTATCTACCCCCCTTTTGCCTCTACTCTAGTGGAAAGTCATCAGTCCTTGGAAAGTGACCACTTTCTCGTAGTTTTGAGCACAGATACAGCAACTGAGTGTCCACCACGGGCTCCCAAACAGGTCACAAACAGAGCTGAGTGGGAACAGTTTTATACCATCGCTCGTTTAGGTTGGAATTTATTTATTTATTACTTTATTTATTTATTCATTTATTTGAATACTTTCCATGCCCGAAGGCTTTACAGAAAGGAGTGGGGGTTATACAACAAACAGTAAGCAAAATGTTACAATTGCTGCAAAATGAGGAGTTTGAAGTTTGCAGGGTCGATGAGGGATGCGGTGGCAGCGGAAAGGCAGTTCCAGTCTTTGCTTGTTCTGGGAATGAAGGAATCACTGTAGTGGTTTGTTCGGCAAAATGGCCCACTTACTTTAAAGCAATGATCGAAACGAGGTGAAATGTAAGAGGGGGAAGAGAGAAGGCTCTCTTTTAAAGATGGATTGAAATGATAAAATTTATGAAAAAGAGAAAGGCGAGAACATTTTCGACGGAACGATAAGTCGGTTAGATTCAAAGTTTTTTTCAGGGCTGTGACGCTGGCATGACGGGAATAATTGCACAAAATGAAACGGGCTGCATGGTTTAGAACGGCTTCTAGAGTGAGAGTTAAGGTTACTTGACCGGGATCCCAGATGGCGCATGCGTATTCCAGTTTAGAGCGTACTAACGTTTTGTAAAGGTTTAGTTTCACTGACATGGGTACGGAAGAAAAGTTTCGTCGCAAATATGCGAGCATGCGGTTAGCATTATTAGTGACGTATTCGACGTGTTTCTGCCAGGATGAATTGTTAGTAATGTTAAGCCCAAGATATTTATACGAGTGCACTGATGATAGGGGAGCATCATTAAGAAGATACATGCAAGTGTTAGAAGCTGAAGTTTTTCGAGATACACGCATGCTTTTACATTTCGTTCAATTAAGTTTCATCCACCAGTCACGACACCAAAGAGACACGTTATCTAGGTCATTCTGAAGTGTGATAGAATCAGTTGGGGTAGTGATTTTGGAATACAGCACACAATCATCAGCAAATAATTTAATGGTTGAAAACTTAACACAGTTAGGAAGGTCGTTTATATAAATCAAAAATAACAATGAACCTAACACAGAGCCCGGCGGCACCCCTGATGTTACGGCAGAGGTATCGGAAGAACAGTTGTTAGCAGTGACATATTGCGACCTGTTAGAGAGAAAGGACTTAATCCAGCCAAGCACATTAAGGTCAAGGTTCAATTGATTCATTTTAACAAGGAGAAGTTCATGAGAAACGGTATTGAACGCCTTATGAAAATCAAGAAAAATGCAATTAGTGTCGTAACCTTCGTCAGAATTGGCAAAGAGATCGTTAGTGAAAGATACTAGTTGGGTTTCGCATGAAAATTTTCTCCTGAAGCCTTGTTGGGAAGGATGAAAAAAGGAATTTGTTTCAAGGAAGTCCATTAAATGAGAGAAATTAGTATGTTCGAGAAGCTTACAGGAAATGCTTGTGAGACATATTGGTCGATAGTTTTCTGGAAGATGCGGGTTACCTGACTTATAGACGGGAACCACCTTTCCAAAATTCCAATCAGCTGGTAGCGATGAACACTGTAATGACTGATGAAAAAGCTTTGCAAGGACAATGGATGAATACACTTCTGTTAATTTTAACATTTTAGAGCAAATTTCATCGGGGCCTGCAGAAGAAGACATCCTGAATTAGCCTAGTTAAGCCCACCCAGTCAACAAAAATAGGTTCCATGGGCGGAAAATCGGCATGAGGTACATGGGGATATGAAGGGGCTGTTGTTTGAAACACTGAAGAAAAAGAATTATTTAGAACCGTGCAGCATTGGTCAGGTGGTAAAACCAGGTCAGAACATGTTAATTGAATATTAGATCGAGATTCACCTCTCATTATGTTCCAAAATTTGCGGGGATTAGTCTAAAGAAGAGCAGGCAGTGTGGAACTAAAAAATGTTGCTTTTGCGTTGCTAACAGCGTCGTTATATTTCTTGTTTATGCTATAGTACTCATACCAACGGCCGGGGAGGTTAGAACGTTTAGCGCTTCGGAACAGACGCTTCTTTTTGTTGCGGAGTCGGTGTAAAGTCGAAATAAACCAAGGAAAGTGAGGTTTAGTGCAAATCCTTCTGGTGGGTACATATTCGTTGAGCAAGGATAATAATTTGTTTTTGAAAAGCAACCAGTTATCATTGACAGATCGTTATTCATAGGTAGTTATGAATTCCTTGGTAAAACGTTCCATTTCTGCTGTAATTAGTGCCGTGTTGGCACGCGAATAATCCCTAATAATCTTGAAAACTTCAGATCTCGAGGGGCGGTGAGCTTGCGCGGTGAAATGTAGTAACATGTGATCACTTAGTCCATCGAGATAAGTTATCGAAGAAACGAGATCAGGTGATGTTGTAAGTACGAGGTCTAGAGTGTTAGAACAGGTTTATGTTGACCGCGTGGGCTCAAGAACAAGCTGAGTGAGGTTAAAGTTCGTACACAAATTCAAAAACTCTATATTTTCTGCTAAGTTTTGTTTGACGCTAACGGAGTCTGCACGCCATACAATACCGGGAAAATTGAAATTACCCATAAAGATCAAGGGGGAATTGGGATGGCGTACAATTAGCAGATTCAGAACATCATGAAGTTCAGAACAAAAGGAGGGGGAAGGAGCTGGAGATCGATAACATGCACACAAAATATAGTCACGACAGGAAAAAGTGATTCGCACGCATACTATTTCTAAAGATGACTTGATCGGAACCACAGAGGAATTAAACGCGTCATTGACAGCAACGAGCACGCCCCCACCGATATGGACGTCACGGTCACAACGATATGTTCTCTACGCCTTATCGCAGTCAAATATTTCACTACTTTTTATTTTTGCTGAGAGCCACGTTTCTGTTAATATGATAATATCGGCTGAGCAAGAATCGATGGCTGAAGAGAGGGTGGCAGGCTTATTCATGACGCTTCAAATGTTGGTGAAAAGAAACGATACATTGCTTAGATTGGTTTTGGGAAGAGATTGCTAAAATGATTCCGGAGAGGAACTGCTCGCGGAAGCGCAGCCACTATCAGGAGGCTTTGTACCACGAGGAACGCCTGTCTGACGGGAGCTATCAAGCGCGTGAACGCTGTTGGTTATTGCGCAGTATCCATATTGCTTCTTATTTATCACAAGTTTGTTGCATCGCAGCGAAAAAGATTGCCCGTTTGCTTTTCCGAATTCGATAAGCTTTTTCCTGCAATGCCGAGTAGCTTGGCAGAAGTCCTCACTCAAAGAAAAATCTGTATTTTTAAGCTTGCTTTTTAGTGACAGCATGTGGTCCTTTGTTTTAAAAGACCAGAATTTGGTTATTATTGGGCGAGTCTTACTCGCCGCAAAAGAGCCTAACCTATGCGCCCTGGAAATCGCTCCTTCGGGTAGTTCAAATTCAAGAAAACGCGAGCAAATATCCCGGATGTGACCCTCAGACTCCGCCCAGGTCTCAGAGGAATTGTCAGGGATTCCATAAAAAATGAGATTATCTCTCCGCGATCTGTCCTCTAGTTCATTCAGGCGAGAGGTAAATTCGGCGCTCTGCGCATTAACTGCCTCTGAAACAGTTCGTTGGATTTCGGCTGCAGCTAGCACTACATCTAGGTTTTCAACGATAGCTTCAATGGTTTCTATCCTAGCCGCAAGGTCTGATACCCTTGCCGCGAGTGCTGCTTGAGTTTTCTTCAAATCGGCAAATGTCTCCATTACTTCCTCATGACGGTGGTCGTGTTTGGACGAGAGGGCAGCAATAGCGGCAAGCAATTCATTGTGCTGTGAGGTAGAATCAACACGATTGGGCCCGGGGTTTAGCTCGACGTCTCCACAGAGAAAGAGCAACTTACAAACAAAAATACAGTCTCACAAAATTTCACGAAGTACACTTGGGCGCGGGAGCAGCAGCAAAAATGCGTTATTAGAGCGCTTACAGTGTATAGATGGGGCGGTACCAACCTGCACAAAGAAGGGCGGTGCGTTAAAAGGCGAACGCATCGTAGCTGCTCTCCCGTGCCCACTGAAGGACGACAGGCGATGCCAGTCGTTTAAGTCGGCCCGATTAGGTGATGTCCACGACGATGGTGCTGCTGGGCTGGTTACTGGGGTAGTCACCGTCTCCAGCCAAGGTTGAAAGTAAAGCCGATCCTGTGCGGTACTTGTTTCCACGACGAACGGAGCAGCAGACGTTGGAAGCACAGCTGCGTCACTCAAGATAGGATTCCATGCGCCGAACAGGAAAAACTGCACAAAGAAGGGCGGTGCGTTAAAAGGCGAACGCATCGTAGCTGCTCTCCCGTGCCCACTGAAGGACGACAGGCGATGCCAGTCGTTTAAATCGGCCCGATTAGGTGATGTCCACGACGATGGTGCTGCTGGGCTGGTTACTGGGGTAGTCACCGTCTCCAGCCAAGGTTGAAAGTAAAGCCGATCCTGTGCGGTACTTGTTTCCACGACGAACGGAGCAGCAGACGTTGGAAGCACAGCTGCGTCACTCAAGATAGGATTCCATGCGCCGAACAGGAAAAACTGCACAAAGAAGGGCGGTGCGTTCAGAGGCGAACGCATCGTAGCTGCTCTCTCGTGCCCACTGAAGGACGACAGGCGATGCCAGTCGTTTAAGTCAGCCCGATTAGGTGATGTCCACGACGATGGTGCTGCTGGGCTGGTTACTGGGGTAGTCACCGTCTCCAGCCAAGGTTGAAAGCAAAGCCGATCCTGTGCGGTACTTGTTTCCACGACGAACGGAGCAGCAGACGTTGGAAGCACAGCTGCGTCACTCAAGATAGGATTCCATGCGCCGAACAGGAAAAACTGCACAAAGAAGGGCGCTGCGTTAAAAGGCGAATGCATCGTAGCTGCTCTCCCGTGCCCACCGAAGGACGACAGGCGATGCCAGTCGTTTAAGTCGGCCCGATTAGGTGATGTCCACGACGATGGTGCTGCTGGGCTGGTTACTGAGGTAGTCATCGTCTCCAGCCAAGGTTGAAAGTATAGCCGATCCTGTGCGGTACTTGTTTCCACGACGAACGGAGCAGCAGACGTTGGAAGCACAGCTGCGTCACTCAAGATAGGATTCCATGCGCCGAACAGGAAAAACTGCACAAAGAAGGGCGGTGCGTTCAGAGGCGAACGCATCGTAGCTGCTCTCCCGTGCCCACTGAAGGACGACAGGCGATGCCTGTCGTTTAAGTCAGCCCGATTAGGTGATGTCCACGACGATGGTGCTGCTGGGCTGGTTACTGGGGTAGTCACCGTCTCCAGCCAAGGTTGAAAGTAAAGCCGATCCTGTGCGGTACTTGTTTCCACGACGAACGGAGCAGCAGACGTTGGAAGCACAGCTGCGTCACTCAAGATAAGATTCCATGCGCCGAACAGGAAAAACTGCACAAAGAAGGGCGGTGCGTTAAAAGGCGAACGCATCGTAGCTGCTCTCCCGTGCCCACTGAAGGACGACAGGCGATGCCAGTCGTTTAAGTCGGCCCGATTAGGTGATGTCCACGATGATGGTGCTGCTGGGCTTGTTACTGGGGTAGTCACCGTCTGCAGCCAAGGTTGAAAGTAAAGCCGATCCTGTGCGGTACTTGTTTCCACGACGAACGGAGCAGCAGACGTTGGAAGCACAGCTGCGTCACTCAAGATAGGATTCCATGCGCCGAACAGGAAAAGATGCACAAAGAAGGGCGGTGCGTTGAAAGGCGAACGCATCGTAGCTGCTCTCCCGTGCGTGAATGATATATGTAGTTTGAGCATCGACGCTGCTGTCAACTACTTCGCAGCGTTTTTGATTGATGCTGCAACAAAATGCACCCACAAACAAATGGACAACTTCAGAAACAACGTGTGCCATGGTAGAATTCTGAGAGCCGAAACGCGCGCAAACAGCAAAACAAAGCATGGAGGTTGCTTCGGAACTCACCGACAGCCGAAAATCTTGACAGCTTTAGGAAAATAAAGTATCGAGGCAGGCAGGACAACGCGTCCGCAGGCCAGAAGAGAAAGCTGGGAGAAGTTTTTGTCAGGGATCAATTCATACACACATGAGGCTACAGTCTGGAACATAGTTGGTAGGGTAGCAGGTAGACAACACACACTCCCACTCGTAAACACACAGGGTGATACCTTAGAAGATCAGGCGAACTTCCTCAGTGCACACTTCAAACGGGTGTCCAGCTCGTCACACTATACTGATGCTTTTCAAAAATACGGAACAAGAATAGAAAAGCAGAAACCCGAACACAAATATACTAGATACGAGGCATATAACCAAGCTTACAGCTTAGCCGAGCTCTAAACATCAATAAACTACTGCAGTAATTCCTCCCCAGGTTCTGACAGAGTGGCGCATGAAATGTTAAAAAGTCTACCAATTGAAACATAAAAAACCTTACTTTGCTTGTACAATGCTATATGGTTCTCTGGCGCTATTCCTGCTTCCTGGAAAGAGGCTATTGTAATTTCAATTTCGAAACAGGTCAAGGACCCTTCTTCAGTTTCGAGTTGCAGACCTATTGCACTTACAAGCTGCTTGTAAAAACATTTCGAAAAAAAATGATAAACTGCCGACTTGTACAATTCCTTGAAACAAATCTATTGCTCGACTTATTTAAGTGCGGGTTTCGAGAGGGTAGATCCACCACCGACCACCTTGTTCGTAGCGACGCACAGATCAGAGACGCTTTCATCCACAAGCAGTACTTCTTTTCTCTGTTCCTCGATATCGAAAAGGCATATGGTAACACTTGGCACTTTGGAATATTCAGATACCTGTCCCACTTTAGCGTGCATGGCAGAATGTTTACCATACTGGAAAGTTACTTGTCAAACTGTGCATTCCGCGTTCGAGTGGGCTGCGTTTTTTCTCAAAACTTTGTCCAAGAAACAGGCGTGCCGCAAGGTGTTGTACTTAGTTGCATACTTTTTATTATCAAAATGAATTCTTTGCGCTTGTCCATTCCTCGCATTACGTTTTATTGTATATATGTTGACGACGTTCAGCTTGGTTTCAATTCTTGTAATCTGGCCATGTATGAGCGGCAGGTTCAGCTTGGTTTGAACAGTCTCCAGCTGGGCGGAAGAAAACGGGTTCCGTCTGAATGCACAGAAAAGCACGTGTGTCTTGTTCTCCAGGAAGAGAGACAATCATCCTGAACCCGATATTCAACTGCATGGTCGCCGTCTTTCTGCTAATACTGAACACAAATTTTTTAGGCATAATCTTGGACAGCAAATTAACGTCATATCACATATCAAATATTTAAAAAACAAGTGCATAAAAGCGATGAACATTCTAAAAGTGTTGTCACGCACTACGTGGGGAAGCGACAAGAAGTGTTTATTAAATTTGTATAAAAGCGTTGTACGTACCCGCCTAGACTATGGGGCAATAATATATCAGTCTGCGACACCTACTGCCCTTAACATGCTTGACCCTGTTCATCATCTAGGCATCTGTCCCTCTACGAGTGTTTTTCACACTAGCCCCGTGGAAAGCCTGTACGTCAAATTGAATGAATAGTCGCTCACCTACAGAGATATTTCATGTCTTTTAACTATTATACCTACAGAATTAACGCCGTTCCCCTCCAGCATGTCTCTTCATATAAGTACCTCGGCGTTTACATTACCAACAATCTATCTTGGCACACGCATGTTACCTACATCTGTAATAACGCTAACCGAACGCTAGGATACTTACGCCGCAACTTTTCTCGCGCTCCACTGTCCCTCAAAATTCTATTATACCGATCACTAATTCGCCCAAAGCTTGAGTACGCGTCCGCTATATGGGATCCCGTGCAGCAAAATTTAATTAACGCGTTAGAATCTGTTCAGAACCGCTCAGTTCGGTTCATTTGTTCTAATTATTCCCGTACTGCTAGCATATCAGAAATGAAATCTAACCTTGACCTACCCAATTTAACTGTCCGGAGGAAACTGGGGCGACTGCATTTTTTTCATAAGATATTTTTTCACAATCCATCAATGAATCGAGACCTCATTTCACAACCGTCATACCACTCATCACGCATTGATCATCAGCATAAGGTTGCCATTCCGTTTTGCCGCACCAAATTCTTTTCAGCAGCCTTCTTACCGAAAACAGCCGCCGATTGGAACCACCTTCCCTCTTCCGTTGTATCAATAACAGACCCTTTGTTATTCAAGACTGCAATTTCTCAGCAATGCTTGTAACTATACGCAGTTTCCATTATCTATCTTTGTCTTGTATGTGCTTGAATTCTTATACATTTTTAGTTGACTTATGTTGCCTTCCTGATTTGCGCATCTGATACTTGTTTCTTTATTTTGTCTTTTTTTCTTGTGTGTTATATATGTTGTACCCACCCCCTCTGTAATGCCCTACGGGCCCTGAGGGTATTCTAATAAATAAATAAATAAATAAAAATATTATCTTCATGTAAATGCAGACAAGGATCACCCATCGCATTCCACAACTACTGACATGTCAAGCCTTGCTGTGTTTGAGAAACGGCCTTTTATGAGACAGCCCTACTCACTCCGTGTGAGAGGCCTAGCGAAGGAAACCGGTGTGCCTCTTGAACACCGTTTGATAGCTCCCGAAGTATGCCTGCCACCGTGGCAATGGCAGGCGATAGATCACGGCGTGTCTTTCTTGGAGGTTACGAAGCATGTACCAATTGCACATATCCAGACATACCTACTAGAACAACAACAGAAATACACATTACACATGTTGTGAGTTCTTTACGGATACTTCAAAGTCCGACACTTCTGTCTCGTATGCAGCCGTCGGCCCATTCTTTTTGGAAGCTGGCGTTCTGCACTCTGATTCTAGCATTTTTACCGGCGAAGTTTATGCGATACTTGCGGCCGTAAAACACAATCAACAAATAAAACCACAGAAGGCAATAGTATATACAGATTCTCTAAGCGTGGTAAAAGCTCTGAAAACTCTTAAAAAGCGCAAAAATTCTGTCCTTATGTCACTCTATCTGCTCTTATGCACAGTCTACTCATCTAACAGCATGTTGTAGTCTGCTGGGTGCCAGGGCACCGCGAAATTCAAGGCAATGTTCTGGTGAACCAGCTCGTTGGATCTTCCAACTAAATCGCTTCTAATACATCGATACTAGTTCCTGCACTCGACCAGAAACCTTTTCTAAAACGAAAGTTGAGGGGTTATTGGCAGAGCACATGCGACACAAACACAGGTAATACATTGCATGCCATCAAACTACAACTTGGTCATTCGCCGCCACTATCAACATCACGCCACACAGAAGTAATCCTTACAAGGTTAAGAACAGGACATACACACACAACACATTCATTTCGTTTGTCTGAGAGTGATCCACCATTGTGTGATAAACGTGAAGAAGCACTCATCGTACTTCACATTCTAGTCCAGTGTAAAGAATTAGACACTTGGAGAAGACAACACTTTCCGTTACCCTACACCGACAATAGATACCACTTCATCCTGCAATGTTCCTCGGTAGGGAACCACTTTTTAAACATAAATTGTTGTTAGCTTTTATAAAGAGAACTTCGTACCTTCCTTATCTTATACCCGGAATTCCGTAGCATGACCTCCCCAGTGAGGTCTCGGCGGCGGTGGCTACACAGAACAAAGCACTTGCCTCATGGCCCTTGGACGCAAGGGTGTGAACGATTGAGGCACTTGTGTTAATTCCATGCATGTCCACCATCGTTTTCATTATCACAAACTTTGGTCATTCATTACCACCACACTTTTCATGGTATGGTCATGATTTTATTACTATGTTTTTGCCCGCCCTAGCGCGAGGAATTTTATGGCCCCTATACAGCCGCTGATCACAATCACTGTCCATATCTCTAGTAAAATGAACTGGCACTCTTTTGCCATGAAATGGCCCTTGCGCCATGAAATATCAAACATCATCATCGCCCTCGCCGATTCTAGTGAAGCTGCTACAACGAACTAAGCTTGTCAACTAGATTTCGACGATAATGTGCCTGTACACATTATCGACGCGAGAACGCGACGTCATAAAGAAACAAGTCGACGAAATGCTACGCGACAACATTACCAGCTTTCAAAGAGCCCATGGGCGTCGATCGTTGTGTTAGTCAAGAAGAAGGACGGAATCC
The DNA here is from genome assembly GCF_043290135.1 of Rhipicephalus microplus. NCBI lineage: Eukaryota > Metazoa > Arthropoda > Arachnida > Ixodida > Ixodidae > Rhipicephalus > Rhipicephalus microplus. The sequence continues at coordinate 240,764,739 of NC_134702.1, forward strand.
TACGCTTCTGCGTCGACTATCACTATCTGAACAAGATAACGAAGAAGGACGTATACACACTCCTTCAGATACACGACGCCTTTGATCGGCTTCTCAATACGGAGTACTTTTTTCAATGAATATAAAGGCCGGCTAATGGCCGATGCAAGTCAACGAGAGAGACTGAGAAAAAACAGCCTTCCTAACACCAGATGGCCTATACGAATTCAAGGTCATGACTTTTGGTCTTTGCTCCACAACCGCGACTTTCAAACGCGTTATGAATTCAGTACTGACCAGCTTGAAGTCGCAGACTTGCCTTCTGTACCTGGACGACGTCGTAGTACTTTCCTCAAACTTCGACGAACACCTCCGACGCCTTGATGCTGTACTGCATGCAACCAAGAACTCTGTACTCACCCTAAAGCCATAAAAGTGCCGCTCCGCATACGAGGAGCTCATGTTCCTGGGCTACGTCATCAGCGAGTGCTGCGTTCGCCCCGAGCTGCAGAAAACAGCTTTCATCGTAACCTTTCTTCCACCCACCGACAAGAAAGCCGTGCGTCGATTTCTTGGCCTGCGCGCCTATAACAGGCTGTTCGCCAAACGTTCGCCCGCATTGCAGAGCCACTCACTGAACTTACCAGGACTGACGCGGAGTTTAAGTGGGAAATGACGCAGGAGGAAGTATTTTAGGAACTGAAATGATGCCTGCAGACGCCTCCGCTACTAGCGCATTTCAACTAATTCGCCGTGACAGAAATACAAACCGAAGCAAACAGTGTAGGACTCAGCGTCGTTCTTGTGCAGAGGACTAATGGACTGGAAAGATTCATCAATTACGCTGTATGGTCACTATCTAGGGCAGAGCCCAACTATTCTACAGCAGAAGGAGTGCGTTACAATCACCTGGGCTACATCAAAGTTTTGCCCCTCTATTTACGGGAGGCTTTTCAAAGTTGTGAGCAAGCACCTCGCCATGTGTTGGCTAGCTAACTTGAAAGACCCTTCAGGTCGCCCCTCAAGGTGGAGCCTGAAACATGAGGAATTCGACGTCACTGTCGTTTACAAGTTCAGAAAAGAACATTCTGTCGCCGACTGCCTGTTACGTGCCCCCGTCGAACCACCAGCAGCACGCCGACACAGACGATGACTGCTTCTTGGGAACCATAAGTGGCGACAACTTCGCCGAGCGACAACGAGCAAAACCAGCACTCCGGAGCCTTGTAAAATACCTCGAGGACAAGGCCACTGTTGTTCCCAAAATATTCAAACGAGGAGCTGAGTTGTTTTTCTTGTGGAACGGCGTTCTCCCAAAGAAAACCTTATCGCCACTTCGGGTCAACTACCTCGTAGTAATGCCTTAAGCGTTACGTCCAGAAGTTTTTGATGCTCTACGCGATGACACGACGGTTGGCTGGACACTTCGACGTAAGGCTACAAGGGGATCTGGCACCGGCATGGCTGTCAGTCACTCACGGCTCGTCTTTCTTCAGGTTGCGCAGATGCTGGCAATTTTCCTTGGTTCTGGAGCAACAACGTGTCCTATCTTCGATGACGGCACAAACCCGGATATCTGCCCGGCTTTTCAACTGCTGTCGGATTGCTCCTCACCGCTGGATGTGCTAGCGCTGTCGGCACCGTCCGGCTACCGGTACTTCGTCTGGCAACCCGGGACGCTACAGGACGGCGCAGGGCTACCTAAGCGACTACGGCAACCACCCACTTCGGGATCTGGCACCGGCATGGCTGTCAGTCACTCACGGCTCGTCCTTCTTCAGTTTGCGCAGATGCTGGCAATTTTCCTTGGTTCTGGAGCAACAACGTGTCCTATCTTCGATGACGGCACAAACCCGGATATCTGCCCGGCTTTTCAACTGCTGTCGGATTGCTCTTCACCGCTGGATGTGCTAGCGCTGTCGGCACCGTCCGGCTACCGTTACTTCGTCTGGCAACCCGGGACGCTACAGGACGGCGCAGGGCTACTTAAGCGACTACTGCAACCACCCACTTTGGGATCTGGCACCGGCATGGCTGTCAGTCGCTCACGGCTCGTCTTTCTTCAGGTTGGTTATTCTTATCGCCTTGTTAACGGAAAGCCGTTTAAAAAATTGGTGCCAGATCCCAACTCGCTGTCGACTACGATTGTTAAAAATGTTTTCCTGCTGGGTGCAAAATTTTTGTCATGCATGCGTGCTGCTCGAATGTTGCTGCTTCTGTCTGGGGATGTAGAACAAAACCCGGGCCCTCTGACATCCCAACAAGAAAAATAAATGTTTGATGTCATCATGACACTACCATCAATGCAACAGCAACAGACTGAAATTCTTTCGGAAATTCGTTCCATTCGAGCCGACCAACAAGCACTCGAACAAAAGCTATCGCAACTGGCAGAAAAGGTCAAGCTCGTGGAAGATAACATGTCCCCTTTACGGGATGACGTAACGCAACTACTCGCTCAAAATGAAGATCTTGCTGATACCTGCGCCAAATTACGGGACTCGTATGAGGACCTAGATGGCAGATCTAGAAGAAACAATTTGATAGTTTATGGCCTTCCAGATACTGTAAACGCAACGTGGGCTCAGTCAGAAGCTCGAGTGATTGCCTTTTGCTCCGAAAAACTGAACGTGGCAATCAGCACTGCTGCCATTGAAAGAGCTCACAGGCTAGGACGCTACACAGCGGTAAAGGCAAGGCCCATAATTCTGAGGTTTTTGTCATTTAAAGACAATGAACGTGTGCTTGCTGTTGCCTCAAAGCTGAAAGGAACTGAGTTCGCGTTGAGTGAGGACTATTCCAGTAAAGTTCAACAGGAAAGAAAGAAATTGATTCAGTTCGCCAAAGACCGTAAAGCAGAATATAAGTTGCATTTTAATAAAATGAAAATAGGCAACCAAACCTTCGTATATAATGCTGAAACCGACACCGTGACCAGGGATACTCGATAGCCACTAACGAATGCAGCTTACCGTAAAAAGAAACCATCCGGCAAACACGATCTCGTATGTATTGTAGTAAATTGCAGAAGCCTCAAAAATAAAACTATAGAGTTCAGTTCCTTGATAGAATCAACAAATCCGCACGTAGTCATTGGTACAGAATCATGGCTCGACAACACAATTAGCGACAGCGAAATGTTTCCCTCCGGCTATACCGTATAAAGGAAAGACCGTAATTGCCATGGTGGTGGTGTATTTGTTCTCATTCAAGATAGCATAGCTAGCAATTCTATAAGCATCGAAGCCGACTCATGCGAAACTGTCTGGTGTAAAATTTTGCTACAAAACGGTTCTTCCGTTGCCATTGGCTCATTTTATAGGCTGCCCGGTATAAGAACTGCCCATCCTCTCTTTCAGTTGAGCAACGTTTTATTAAGTTTGCAAACAACGCACGTAATTCTCGGAGGCGATTTTAACTTCCCGGATGTAGAATGGAAGTCCTTTAAAGCCGTGTTAAACACAACGTTTTTTCTGTATACTACCTTTAGGGAGATGATTAATGCCCACTCATTATTTCAATTTGTCGAAGCGCCAACAAGAATTGGTGGTGACAGTGCAGACATTCTTGATTTATTTTTGTGCAGTGAACCGGATCTTGTATCCTCTGTTGTCACGGTCCCTGGTATCAGCGACCATGAAGTTGTTGTCACTAAAATGTCTTGTAGTGCTAAAAACCGCCGCGTTCAGGCACCCCGCAAAGTGTTCTCATATGAAAAAGGTGACTACCCATCACTGTCGCGTGAACTGGATGCATTTTTTCCTGAGTTCCAATCGCATAGTTCATCGTTAGACATGAATGCGCAGTGGAATTTCTTCAAAACAAAGATAATGTCCTTGACCCAAACTTTCATTCCTTCGTGTATCATTTCGGCCAGGCGACGCAATGATAAACCATGGCTCAGTAGGGAACTCCGATCAAAGATGAATAGAAAGAACCGATTGTATCGAAAGTATTGCCAAGTGCCTGATCCTGCGTTGCTTTCAAAAATGAAAGAGATAGGCAAAATGGTGACAAAAGCTATGCGCAGAGCACAAGAAATGCACCTTTGCGATCTAGGCGAGAAACTTAAAACCAACCCCAAGGAAGTGTGGAAATACGTGAAAAATAAAAGTAATTCTAGACCCACTATTCCTGACATCATGGACGGGATAAATTACGAATCTAACACGGAAGCCAAAGCTCAGGGTTTCAATACATACTTTCAGTCTGTCTTCTCGCATCCAGTTAACACATGCAGTCTATGCCAGAATGATGGCTCACTCCCGCAAATGAACGACATAGAAATTTCTGAACGCGGTGTCGTGCTCTTGTTGGAAAAAAATAAATGTTCACTCTGCTCCTGGTCCTGACTGTATATCCAACTTCGTCTTGAAAAACTGCGCAGTGTCTACCGCCCCTTTTTTAACTCTCATGTACAAAACGTCGCTTGAACAATCCGTTTTACCGGCTGATTGGAAAAATGCCAACGTAACCCCAATATATAAAAGCGGAGATAAAACAAAAAAGTGTAACTACAGGCCCATTTCTCTCACAAGCGTGTGCTGCAAGACACTCGAACATATCATTTACACAAACTTAATGAATCATCTTCAAAGTAATAAGTTCTTTTCCCCATTGCAACACGGTTTCCGGGCGGGTTTCTCGTGCGATACACAACTGGTCGAGTTCACGCACGACTTTGCAGCTTCTATTAACTCAGGCCTTCAGGTTGACTGTATATTTCTGGATTTCCAGAAGGCATTCGATTCCGTGTCACATGTGTTGTTGTTGCAAAAGCTTCATTGTCTAGGCATACCTAATGCCCTTCTCATGTGGATTGAGGCGTACCTTTCAGAAAGACAGCAGTGCGTGATTCTTGACGGTGTGCTCATCAAGCGTCGTTGTATTGTCAGGAGTGCCGCAAGGGTCAGTTTTGGGGCCCCTGCTTTTTCTTATTTTTATAAATGATATCTCCGACAATCTCTCTAGCCGTGTTCGATTGTATGCTGACGATTGCTGCATTTACAGTAACATTACCTCTGAAGTGGACACCATTCAATTGCAGAATGACTTGAACTCCATAGTTTCTTGGTGTGATTCATGGAGAATGACACTAAATCTGTCGAAGTGTAAATTGGTGAGGTTTACGAACAAAAAACAGCCTCGGATTTCAAATTACGTCATGGCCGGGGCTACCTTGCCGGTTGAAACAGAATATAAATACCTAGGGGTCATTTTTTCTGCCAACCTATCTTGGAACGCTCATATTAATTACTTAACATTAAAGGCTAGTCGAGTGCTAAATTTTTTGAGGCGCAATTTCAGACAAGCACCAACTAAGTTGAAAGAAACACTATACATTTCCAATGTGCGTCCCATATTAGAATATGCCTGTAGTGCCTGGGACCCCTCAACAAAATCAAATATAGAAGCCCTGGAGCGTGTACAGGCACGCGCAGCACGCTTTGTGGCAAGCAATTATAACTTTACCATAAGATCAGCTGACATTCGTTCAGGATTGCAATGGCCTCTGTTAGCTGACCGGCGAAAATACCTACGACTGTCCCTATTTTACAGCATATTCATGAACAAAACAGGCATCGACAAGGATCAGTATATAAGGCCACCTACCTATGTGTCACCCCGTACTGACCATTCTTTAAAACTGCGTGAATACACTTCCAGGATTTCCAGGATCAACGCATTCAAATACGCCTTTTTTCCAAGAACCACGCATGAGTGGAACGGCTTGCCAGAGGAAATTGTCTCTGCGCCTCCCTTATCTTTTGTTAAAAACTTGCACAATTTTTTGTTGAACTAATCATTACTGTACATTTCTGATGCGTTCCGTACTAATTATTTTCTTTTGTTTTTATTGCCCTGTGTTACCAATAGCACTCTTCTCTTTCAACGTTTGCTTTGTATTTGCAATTTGATGCCTTATTTATGACAGTGTTGTTTCACTTTGTTGTTTCACTTTGTTATGACTATGTTCTTTTCAAAGATACAGCCTTTTATCCGCAACCATCTTTTTCGGTATATCGACTGTACTGTATTCTTTTGCTTGTTCTCCCCCCTACAATAATGCCCGTAAGGGCGATGTAGGTACATGTATAAATAAATAAATAAAAAACCCGAACGTTCACGAGAATATAGGATAAGTACTACTGGCGACGCCTTTCCACCGACGTCACTCGTTATTTCAAGGCATGCCGGGGTCGCCAACGACGAGAGACACTGCCGTCTCGTCAGCCGAACTTATCCAGTCCATCGGGCCACCTCACCAGCTATTCCAGCAAATCAGCAACGACTTACTGGGGCCGTTCCCGACGTCGAATTATGGGAACAAGTGAATCGTCGTAGCTACGGACTACCTCACGCTTACGCCTAGAAAATGACCCTGCCCAAAGGCAGTGCCACCGAGGTAGCAAAGTTCTTTGTCGAGAACATCGTCCTGCATCACGGTGCTCCAAAGGTCTTCATTACTAACAGAGGTGCGGCATTTACGGGGGACCTAACTTGGAGATCCTCAGGTACAGCCAGACAAGTCACTGCTGGACCACCCCCTACTGTCCACAGACCAATGACCTCACCGAACGTCTTAATACGACCATCGTCGGTATGCTGACCATCTACGTCAACGTCCAGCACAAGAAGTAGGATAAAATTTTTGCATACGTGAACTTCACGTACAATACAGCCGTCTAAGAAACGGCGCAGATGACGATCTCTGGAGGATTTATCAGGCAACTATATAACATTACAACAGTGTGCTTTAGTTCTTAACGACACACTTGCCAAAAACTTTTCTGCCTCCTGCAGCGATCTTTCTCCCGCTCACAAATACGAGTTTGTCCTTATGCCTCCAGTTATTGTTTACATGGTTAGCGTTGTGAAACTAATCGAAAACAGTAGCAATCACTCATCACCGAGTGATGATCAATACGTGTAGGCCCGTGTACTCAGATTTGGGTGCACGTTAAAGAACCCCAGGTGGTCGAAATTTCCGGAGCCCTCCACTACGGCGTCTCTCATAATCATCAGTGGTTTTGGGACGTTAAACCCCACATATCAATCAATCATGATGATCAATACGAAATTTCTTAAAAAAAACACCAAGACTATTACTTCGATGATTCTCGCGCAACTTTTTCAGCAATCTCTGAATTCGTTTACTATGCCTATACATAGAAAATCAGGAACGTGGTAGCACTTCGTAAACCAGGCTATAAAATTCTCGCAGCTTACTATCATCTCATTTCACTCTTATTCACTAGTTGTAAATTACTTTAACACATCAATTTCAAACATCTTGTTTGCTTTCTCAATTCAAATGCATTTTTCAGTCTAGCCCAGCATGTATTTAGAAAATCATTTTCTTGCGAAACTCGACTCGCGATCTTTACTCACAATTTTCGTCCTATTATTATCGTTCAACTTTGGTCAATTGCTTTTTTTTTATTTCGCCAAAGCATTTGGCAAAGGCTCACATAAATATTTACGTTATACACTAGGTCTACTAAATCTTGATATGAACGTTCTAAGGTGGATGAAATGCTTTCTATCTAACCGCACAGAATTCATAGTTGCTAACGGCCATAATTCATTAACCTGACACGTAACCGCTGGTGTACTGCAAGCTTCAGCAGTCGGACCTTTTTTTCTTTTTATTTATAACGACCTTCCTTCTTCGTTATCATCTAACATTCATTGATTGGCTGACGACAGCGTTATATTTCACGAGATCGCCAGTGTCGATGGCCACGTTCAGCTTCAGTCTGATTTAACAAGCATAGCTAACTGATGTAAACAATGCTTAATGGAACCTAATCACTAAATGCAAAGTCATGCGCGTGTTCTGTCCTGCTTACATCATGCGCATATCTTACCTAACAATGTTCCCCTTTAATGTGTTGACTCCCGGAGATACCTAGGCAGGCATAACCTTTTCACCTGTCTTGTAATACCTACACCAACTACGTGTATAAAAATGCAAACCGCACCCTTTACTGCCTACGTCGTAACTTTCCTAATGCCCCATAATCCCTAACGATGCTCCTTTATATAACCCTTTTACGTCGAAAACTATGATATTCTTGTGTTGTTTGGGATTCTACTAAAGACAAGCTAATTACCTGATTAGAACTTGTGCAATATATTTCAACTCGCTTCATATTGTCTAACTACAATCGTACCGCAAGTGTGTCTGCCATGAAATTCTATACTTCTCTGACATCCCAACCTTATCGCCAAAAAATATGACGTTTTGGTATTTTTCATAAAATATATATCATATTTCAAGTCTAACTGATTTTGCAGCCACAATTCATATCATCTAGAAGCTAGCATTGCAGAGCCGAATTCTCTTTCGTTTTTTTTCTGTGTTGTTTTGTTTTGCTTGCACAACGTGTGCGCATTTCATTACTCATGAATACACTTTTACTTTACTACTTACATGCCTGTGTCCTTAGCACATTTTTTTTAAATATTACTATTTATCACTCGTCTTTGGCCCCCTTAGGTTACGACTCACTGAAACTTCATAAATAAAAGCCTGTGCGTTAAAATCATTTTATCCGCTTCTTTGTCTTACATCGTCCATTGTAACCACGCCCATCTTCAATGCTATTGGCCCTGACGGTTCTTTAAAATAAATGAAACAAAACAATTTGGCAGATCCCACGTACCTTGGGAATCGACGTTATGCGAAGCATGCGGAGGGAAGGTGAGCGTGTCGCGTTTTTTTTTCATTGAGTGACACGTCATAAAATGACGCTAAATATATGTACAAATGCCGCACCCGCAGATGTATGTTGAAGAGTTGCAGATGCTTATATAACCAGTTGATTGAACTTACGCAACGATGCCAACAGGAACATGCGTATTAGCAACACCAGAAACTGATATGAAGCGCTGATGCTCGCGAGGATGCTGGCCCTGGACACTGCTACATAAATCAACTTCAGCGCACGACACCTAGCCACAATTGACGCTAACCCGATGTGACGGCTCTATCAAAGGAGTACATATGTAATGTTTATAAGATTTGGTAGGCAGCACGGCAAACACTAATGACGTTTCACGAAAATTAGCGTTTGTTTCAAAGTATAGTTCCGAGACGTGGCGTAGTTCTCTGGTAGAACGTTTCACTGCCAAGCAGAATTCTTGCGTTTGATTCCAGCTGGGGCCCTGACATTTATTTTCTGCATTCGTCGGGTCGACGCTACCGATGTCAGGTATTTGTGAACGCTTGCGCGCTAAAATTGCCCATGTGTGTTCTCGTCGTTTTTCGGTAGATACTAAATGCATGTCAATCGCCTGTGGTACATACACGCATATCAGTGGCACATAGTTGCCCGTGGGTATGTGCCCTTGTCTGGCGAGAATAGTTTGATGACGTACACGACAGGAATGTGATATTGTTCACGTTTTGAGCAGCGCGTCTTAATCGTCAAACCATCTTACCCTCCCATGCTAATTTTAGTTCACCCCAAGTTAAGGGGGTGATAACGAGAGCACCGAAGCACAAGCGGTTAGATAGATAGATAGATAGATAGATAGATAGATAGATAGATAGATAGATAGATAGATAGATAGATAGATAGATAGATAGATAGATAGATAGATAGATAGATACACTGAAAGTCGCCGAAGTTCACTAAGAAATGCTTCGCATTTATTAGGGCAGCACGGTTCGTATCACAAAATATTAGTTGCTATAGCAGTGTCACGCGAAATTAAAGCGATCTTTGCCTACAGTCTTCAGCATTGCGCCGTAACATGGTCCTTGTAATATAATTCCACAAGTGCGTCCACTTTGGTAGGTCGTGTTCACCTCATCTTGATGTCACATCCTGAACATCCAGAAGGTTGCACATTAATCTGCCTTTTACACCTTTATATGATCGCATATTAACATTCAACTAATCAGCACTGCCACGTAAAAATACAATATGGAATAACCTGCGAGGTAATAAAGCTTTATTGTCGCACCCTGACATAGAACACCACGATGTAATTGCACATTTCCACTGAGGTCGCTCATTGTCTTTTATAAAAAGCACAATTTTTCATGTACACATGAGCATGTATAGTATTATATGTGTATTGATTGATTTGCGGGGTTTACGTTTCAAAGGCGCCATATGAATATGAGGAACACCGTAGTGGTGGGCTCCGGAAACTCCGGCCACCTGGCGTTTTTTTCATTTGCCCCCAAATATGAGCACGCGGGCCTACGACATTTCCGCCTCCATCGGAAATGCAGCCACCGCAGCCGGGGTTAGATCCCGCGACCTTCGGGCCAGCAGCCGAGTACCGTAGCTATTAGACCACCGCGGTCGGACATGCTTATGTGTATTGTACCACTATTAGGTATATATCATGTATTATTACTGTATTGTGCATGATGTAAGTCTTATGTATGAATCGTCGAATTTTCGCTGCGTTGTTTCCTAGTGGTGTTTGATTTCTTTACATTTTTTGCACATTTGTGTTATTTTAGAGGCCCCCAATGATAACGCTCAGCAGACTTGTAAGTAATTACAAATTATAAATATAAGAATGCTAGTTCGAGCATTAGTAAGAATTAAAACAAATATATTATGAATTTTTATGAATACAGCGCATTTGGCATTGCGAGGCAAGAGTTCTCTTCCCACGTTCTGCTTGAAATTTGTGCCAATCTTATATTTAGTGCGTTCCAATATATTCGCCGAGATTTCAAATTTGAGATGAATGTAATGAAAATTCGCATGTGCTACCTTCTCTGTAATGAACAATTATTACTGCAATGTTGAACGCTCATGTGTTGAAGCCATCTACAGCGCGAAGGGGAGAAACAAACAAGCACAACAGTTTTAAAGGGGCCCGGCAACACTTTTTGAGCATGGTTCGAAAACGCTGCCGATCGGTAGAATAGGCTCCGGAGAGCATGCGAGCCAAACGTTATAGCACCGCACGCGGCCTGATATTTATAATAAATGATCAAGTCAGCTAAAATTATCTTTCTTTTTCCTCGACAAACGACGAAAGACGCTCGAAAATCCCTCATAGAATTTCCATCTTTCAGCCATTTTCTGATTTGAACATAGCACGCTTAGTCGTTACAAAGATCACCGCACATTTCCGCCACTTGTCCACGCGTGCGCGTACGATTGCAATGAAAAAGCTGTGTAATCGAAGAAAAAAGAAAAAGGCCTCAAGGTCATGAGGCACGCGTGACGTTCTTTGTTTTGCTTGCCCCTACCATTAGTCCCTGCTTAGCTTCCAGCGCACTTGTCTGGACGAAAGAAGAGAGAATGCGATTGCAGCACATGACAAATCCTTGTAACTCCGCTCGTACTGGACTTATTCTTGAAATTTTTGTGACGTTAAATTTGTGAGGCAATAAGCTCTTCCAGTGAGTTAATTCCATGGTTACTCAGGGAAGTGTTTGAGGGCTTCTTTAGGCCTGTTTCTATTGTAGCCCTCATTTCCTCACTATTATCAGTCACGTTGGTCAAGACTCAGTATTTTTGCTGACCGTGCCAACAGGTGATGAGTGATGTCATACTTCAAGTATACGCTTGCAATGAAGGGCCCCTAAACACCCTGCGATATTTTCCGAAACATTTCAAGTAAACAAGCGCTTCGCGTACAGAATGCCGTCGCAATCAACGAAGCCACACGCCGCAGCGCTACAGGTAGCGGGCACGCCACAATTTTGATAAACAATAGCTTCTCCTTTCCGGTCACCACCATTCCCACCATTGACATGTGTGACATCACGAGTGATGCTCGACATTGTCACCAATTTCATTGCTTGCTATTGGCCTAACGACAACCGACGACTTCCGGTAACTCTACAAACTGCTGCTTGCGTGCACCTTGCTGTTCTTGGTCGTGATGCCGCTTGCGAATCGACACCTGCGGCCCGTAACGCAACCGCCAAGTCACTAGCGTAGGGGCACGAGCCGGCACGACAGCAACAGTGGTTACTCAACGATCACTGCACGCAGATGACACACGCCACACAGTTGACGGCGAGCTGGGTTGTCAGAGTGGCGGATCGCGGCCACCGGAAGTAGACGCTGTGTCGAACAGCACGTCAGCGGTGACGCATGCTACGCGAGAATTGATTTGATTGATTTGTGGGGTTTAACGTCCCAAAACCACCATATGATTATGAGAGACGCCGTAGTGGAGGACTCCGGAAATTTTGACCACCTGGGGTTCTTTAACGTGCACCCAAATCTGAGCACACGGGCCTACGACATTTCCGCCTCCATCGGAAATGCAGCCGCCGCAGCCGGGATTTGAACCCGCGACCTGCGGGTCAGCAGCCGAGTACCTTAGCCACTAGACCACCGCGGCGGGGCTGCTACGCGAGAATAGGAGGGGCACTCAGCTGGCTCAGTAAAGAGGGGCCAAGCGGTTTTGAAAGAGGCTAGCGTAGGAAATAGGGAAAGAAGCGATCGTCGCGTTTCAATCATCAAACGCTTGTAACTCCGCTATTACGGTACCATTTTGAAAAATTCTCAAGGCTTTGTGTTCGTTATAAACTCGAGCGCAACTTCCTCACCTCAACTAAATTTCGACCGCTGGGTGGTTTAGGTGCCCTTTATTGGTGAATCCAACGCTAAACAAAACTAATTTATAGCTAATTGTTTTAGGGGCAAAGCTCCTAAATCCGCGGGTCTGTTTATGCTTGTCCCTCTTGGTACGTGACCACCTGGTTCCACGACTTACTCAGCAAGTGCGGACGGATGGATGGACAGACAGACGGACAGATGGACGATTCGCGGTTTACCGATTAAGCACTCGGAAGCTTCGCCCCACTCCTCCTAATTAACTTAAATACGATGTGATTTCTTTACGAGGCACGCATACTCTTCGCGATTTAAGCAGGCAAGTGTTAACAAGGCTGCCCTAGAGCCACGGGCAAAATGAAGCACGGCAAGAATTCTTCTACGTAGTCAGAAAAAAAAACTCAGCTAATGGGTAGCCTGGTCTTCTCATAAAATATCAGCCAAACGTTATGGCACGGAAGACGGCCTCTATCTTTGAATGAATTCTCGAATTCAGCTAAAATCACTCCGTCTTCTCTCAGCAAATGGTGCCATAAACCCACATGACCACGCTATTACCCCAAAGTTGTCAGCCGTTGGCCAATTTGAGCATTGTGATCTGTGATTGTGAGGTGTGATCACCTCGATTTTGACATTCGAGAGCGTTAAACTTGTGTTGTCCCCTTTTCGCGAACCAATCTTAGCAAAAGACCAGCTACCATACCGTATACCTTTACTGCTTATTGATCTTGAGGGGCTAAACAATAATTTAAATACTTCGTGTAGGATGTTAAAGCAGTATATTCTTAGCCGTGCGGCTTTATGTGAGTAAAATTATGCCATATATGTACTTGCTTTTTTGCTTATTACTTGAGTATGATACATCTTTTATTTTAGTGGTGTGTGTGAAAGCCTTCTTACATGCTCTTATTTACTTGAAAACCTGTATGGTTTCACCACGATACATATATTGTACGATTGTGTTTGTAAATTTTGTGAATCGTTCGCTAAAAAACGGGCTTCATGTGTAAGAAAAAAAAGAGTTTTTTGTTGTGCTATAAATTAGCACACACTTGTCAGTGCTCTCTTTTTTTTTCTCGAAAGACATTCTGTATATCGATGCATTGCAGTTTTTGTGTACGTGTGTTTCCTCCTGCCAAATTCTGTAGGAGCAGGGTTCTTTGTCAAGCCGCTATGACAGCAGCCTTTTGCTCCTGTCCTAACACTTGTTTCAAATGAATGCTGAAATAATGAATCTGATTTGCGCATCGTCAGTTCCCATGGGCACCGGGGGATCTCATGACGTGCTTGCATGCTCGCAAAAAAAACGTGCCTAAGGTGACGACGCATGCTGTCAGACGCATGTAGCTTCTTGCCCTTTTGTCATAACCTCATCGGTAGCTTTCAGCACGCTCACTCATACGAAATGAGAGAAAAAGCGCTGAAAATCTGCAAATGCTGCCTCTCGCGACGCTGACGCCAGCGAATTTCAGGTAGGAAATTCGCTCCCAGCCATCCCCCCCCCCCAAAAAAAAGAAAAAAAGGTGGCCCATCGCTCTTTTCGCAATGATCAACGGCGAGGGAACGAGATGGCACAAATGTTGAGATCTCTTGGTATCGGAGGAGCCAAGATGCGGTCGGGACCGGTAGAAAGTTTGCTTAGCCGGACGAGCCTTCAAAAAGCGCTGGTGAGTTTCTGGTCACAGCCGCTGTTGATTGCGCACTTAAGAAGACTTTGTGCATGCAAAAGTTCCTATACGACAAAATATTAGTCTTCTTTGGTGTCACAATTCTTAGGCGTATCACAACGCACAAATCCTTAAATCAACTTTGAGAAATTATGCAATGCATGCCACAAGAAATGGCAGCAATAAACCTTGCGTGCCACGGAAACCCCATAGCACAAATCACAGCCAATTCACAGGCCGTCTGCACAACACTAGCGGCGATTGCAAGAGAACCAACACAGCGATGGGATTGATTTTTTTACGATGCGGTAACTCCACTTGGGCTTGACGGATTCCTAAAATATTTACGGTAGCTAACTCGCGTCGCAATAAGCTCTTGGGATGAAGTCGTTCGATGATTACTTGTAGAAGTGTTGCAGAAGCTCTTGAGGACATTGTTCAAGTCTCAAAATGCCTTCGCTCTTAAGCCTGTCGGAGCTAACACGGGAAAGATCCAGCCCTGACAGCGTTCAGTTTTCGAACTGATTTTTTTTATCGCGCTGCACCCGCCGCGCGGCCCAAATGCCAACTTCTTCTTGCTTGACTAGCGGCGCATTGAGGCGCTACAGGGCTTCCCCCCCCCCCCCCCCCGTAGAGCGAGAGCCGTAGGAATCACCAGAGGAGTCGCCCAGTGGACATGCTTGGATGTTGGCATCCAGACTTTAGATTGAAACCCCGCAGCGGCGAGAGCGGCGATACACGCAGGTTTCAGTCGATCAGCAGTCACGACGTCTCCACGGCCATTGATGTCCAATGCGAACGTCTTAGGTGTACAATGGAGTACGCGGATCGGGCCATCATAGGCTGGTGTTAGTGGTGGCCGTATTTGGTCACACCAAACGAAGACGTGACTGCAGTCATGCAGATCCTGGCTAACGAAGACAGACTGGGGGTGTCGGTCGGCAGGAATCACAGGAGCAAGGTCCCGAAACGTGGTGCGCAGCTCTCGAATGTACGTGGAGGCATCGTGAGTGGAAGGTGGCGATGATGGCTCGAATAATTCTGGAAGATGCAGGGAAACACCATAGACTAGCTCGGCTAATGAGCAGCCGAGATCCACTTTGAATGCTGATCGGATGCCCAGAAGTACGAAGGGGAGGTGGTCGAGCCAACGTTCCCTTGGCTGGTGAGCAGTGAGGGCAGCTTTCAGTTGTCGATGAAGCCGGTCGACCATGTCATTGGCGGAAGGATGGTAGGCAGTTGTGTGGATGTGTCGAATGCCCAGGATATTGGCAAGTGCGGTGAAAAGGGCCGATTGAAACTGACGACCGCGATCAGTGGTGACGACAGAAGGGCATCCAAAGCGCGACACTCAGCCGTTTGTGAAAGCCTTGATTGATTTGTGGGCTTTAACGTCCCAAAACCACCATTTGATTATGAGAGACGCCGTAGTGGAGGGCTCCGGAAATTTCGACCACCTGGGGTTCTTTAACGTGCACCCAAATCTGAGTACACGGGCCTACAACATTTCCGCCTCCATCGGAAATGCAGCCGCCACAGCCGAGAATCGAACCCGCGACCTGCGGGTCAGAAGCCGAGTACCTTAGCCACTAGACCACCGCGGCGGGGCTTGTGAAAGCCTTGGCAACTGTTGGTGCTGTAATGTCGGAAATGGGAAACCTTTCCGGCCATCTGGTGAAGCGATCCACACATGTCAGCAGGTAACAGGCTCCTTGCGATGACGGAAGAGGACCGACGATGTCGAGATGGACGTGAGAAAACCTTGTGTCTGAAGGCCGGAACGGGGATGTTGCCGTGACAGTGTGACGGTGAACTTTAACGCGCTGGCACTCAAGGCAGGTTCGCGCCCAGCATCGGACTTCAGCATTGATGCTTGGCCAAAGAAAACGAGATGTGACTAGCTTCTGGGTCACACGAATACCAGGATGGCTCATGCTGTGCAATTGATCAAAAATTGCGCGACGAAAAGCTGAAGGCACGAAGGGCCGAGGGACACCAATAGACGTTTCTCACGTTATTAATGAGGTAGAAAATGGAAGTGGGCACTCCGTGAACGATTGAGACGTGGATGAAGAGCGAAGACGATGCAGCTCAGGATCGTTGCTTTGGGCAGCTGCTAGCTCTTCCGTGTCTAGTGGTGGCTGGGTTGACAAGGCATCGATGCGGGATAGTGCATCAGCAGCAGCATTTTCCAGCCCATGTACGTGTCTGAGATCTACAGTGAACTCGGAAGTAAAGCATAGTTGACGGATTTCTCGTGCAGTACAATTGCTGTGATTGCGATGGAAGGCAAACGTCAGGGGCTTGTGGTCTGTAACGACGTAAAAGTCCCGGTCCTTGAATAAATGACGAAAATGTTTGATGGCGAGGTATACCGCGAAGAGGTCTCGGGCAAATGTACTGTATTTTGCCTCTGGTGGCTTCAGTTTTTGCGAGAAAAACCCAAGGGGCTGCCAACCGGATACGTGCTGCTCGAGAATGGCGCCAACTGCCACGCTTGATGAATCGGTGATGAGACAAATTTGGGCATCACGGACGGGATGTATGAGCATGGTAGCGTCTGCCAGAGCCTTCTTGGCAGTGTCGAAGGCAGATTCAGCGTCCTTGGGCTACTCCAGTGGCGCAGCCGGGTCTTTTTTTTCGCCATTAGGTCAGTCAAGGGCTTTAGGAATGTGGCGCACTTTGGAAGAAAGCGGCGATGGAAGTTTAGTAGGCCCAGAAATTCTCGGAGTCTCTTCAGTGAAGTCGGGGGTAGAAAGTCTTGAATAGCCTTCACTTTGCTGGTGAGTGGTTGGATACCCTTTGAAATGACAAGGTGGTCTAGGAGCTCTATTGTAGTGACGCCGAAGATGCACTTATTGTGATTAATTACGAGGCCGTAATCATCCAGGCGGTGGAACAAGGTGCGCAGGTGGGCTTCATGCTGAGGGCCAGATGAGCTTGCTACAAGGAGGTCATCAAGGCAAGCAAATACGAAATCGAGACCTCGCGTGACGTCGTGGATAGTGCGCTGAAAGGTCTGTGCAGAGTTGCGCAATCCAAAAGGCATCCTCACATATTTAAACAGACCAAATGGGGTGGTGATGGCTGTCTTCGGAATGTCGGTGGGTTCTACAGGAACCTGATAGTAAGCCTTCACTAATTCAATCTTAGAGAAGATTGTGCACCCAGCCAAATTTGATGTGAAATCCTGTATGTGAGGAAGTGGATAGCGATCTGGTAAGGTGTGGGCATTGAGAGCGCCGTAATCCCCACATGGTCTCCAGTCGCCAGGATCTTTCTTCGGCACCATGTGGAGTGGCGACGCCCAGTTGCTGGAGGAAGGCCGCACAATGCCGAGTTCAAGCATGTGCTCAAACTCACGGCGGGCGATGGCGAGGCGTTCTCCAGATAGTCGACGGGGTCGTGTAAAAACGGGAGGTCCAGTGGTCACAATGTGGTGAGTGATGGAATGCTTCACCGGTGACTCTCTGGTGTGCGGCTTCGTGATGCTGGGAAAGTCGGAATGTCGTCGAGTATTTTTGCATACGGCGAAGCAGGTGTGAGAGCTCGCAGTCTCGTTGGCGAGGAAGTACAGAGTACACCGTTGATGGAGAGGCGGGTGTTGAGATCAGTGAGGCGATGAGCATGCATGTCCACAGCAAGGTTGAGAAAACTGAGGAAGTCAGGTCCAAGAACAGCTTGAGAGACGTCAGCGAGGATGAAAATTCAGCGGAACGTACGGCGTAGTCCAAGGTCAAGTGTAAGAGAGCGTTGGCCGTATGTGCGAATGGCTGAATTGTTGATCGCTTGGAGTGGGCAGGTCTGTTCGTTGCGACGGCGACCTGCACACGAGGCCATGATGACGCTAAGCTGGGCTCCTGTGTCGACTAGGAAGCAAGCGCCAGTGATCTTTCAGAAACATAGAAAAGGCGGTATGACTTTCGACCATTACCACTTGCCGCCATCAGTGGCCGGTCGTCGCATTTCCCGACCAGGAGCACGGGCGAGTGCACTTGCGAGCAGAGGCACCGAATCAGCGGTGGTACCAGCACACGGTTGAAGATGAAACGTCCCGCGGTGCGTCGGGTGGCCGAAGTTCCGAAGAGCGTGGGGGCGTCGAGGAGCGACTGCGTATCTGGAACCTGGATGACGGTCGACGATGCGCACGTACAGTCATCGAGGCGCCTGACAAGGGCGTCCAAACGGTTCTCGATGCTCGCGAGCGCCGGGTCTGCGGCGGTGTGGTAACGGCGTTGAGGCTATGTGCCCGCGAGTAGTCCGCCACTCGGTCAGCCATTTCAGCGAGTGTGTCTACTGGGACATCTCCTGCAGCTACGAGGACCGGGACCATGCTCTGCGGTAAGCGCTGGAGAAACAACTCACGTAACAGCTTCTCCTATTGAGGTGCGGAGGGGCCGCCAAGGAGCTGGCGCATGCGTCGCAGGAGCTGTGATGGGCGACGGTCACCGAGCTCTGTAGCCGTGATGAGCTGTTGGAGTCTGCTGTGTTCGGACTCAGACTTGTGGAAAATGATAGCTGCCTTCAACGTGTCGTAGGGATGGCTCGTGTGCGGCGACGCTAAAATATCAGCTAAGTCGTCGGCTACGTCCGGAGGTAAGCAGGAGACCAGATGCCCGTGCCTGGTCTGTTGGCTGGTGATTTTCCGTAGACGGAAGCGCGCCTCGACCTGCAGAAACCATGTGCTGGGGCTGTTGGGCCAAAATAGTGGCAGGTTGACATGTTGAATCACAGCGACTGCAGCACCGCTAGGTCTGGCGTCTTCTTGGGCGTCAGGACCGGTAGGATTGGTGGCAGAGCCGGCGGGATCCATGCGGGATGATCGGGGCTGTGTGTTCTTTATCGGGTCACCATTATAGATGAGCACATGATATTAACAGCGCCCAAACTACATTTCATATCACATGGTGACGAACTTGTCTGAGAAGTTCACCCTAATGACAATCGGCATACCATCCCTTACCCTGTACGAACCACAAGAAAGGCGTAAAGAAACACCCTTAATGGAACTGCGTTTCTGCAGAAAACGATGGTATCATTAGAATACTGATAGCCAACAACGGAAATGCGTGATCAACGCATTGCCACAGACTGTAGTTTGCACAGGTACTGCGAAAGTACAACAGAGCATGCAAAAGGTGGCCAAGTTAAGCAAAAGTGAATGCCAGCGTGCTCTATCACAAAACTGCTTGTTTATTTTGATACGGAAATGTAGCATCAGATATCACCATTATTGCTGCATAAAATTAAACAACTTTTTTCTCGATGAAGCGTGCTGGCATTCACTCTTGCTTACCACATTCTCAAATCGCGTTCTCCGTTTCACTTTTGAAACACCTGAACGGATGCGCGCAGTGCGTAGCGTATCGCGCGAGCGTCGAACTGCTATGTCTAAGAGACATGGCGGCACATTTCGAAGCTGTAAAAATCAAGATTGCGCATTGTTCTCTCTCTAGTTCGCTGTTTACAACAACCGCCCTTACAACAAACTCTAAACCCTTTCTCTCTATTTTGAGCATTTCATTACCTGAGATCAAGTGAAGTCCTTGTGGGCTCTTGTCTCCTCGGACGATCGAAAAATGGCTAGAAAAGTTGTGTTGAAGCAGGTGCGTGGCACTACTTCGTGTAATCAGCTTCCCAAGACGTAAGTGATCGCAGCTTAAGGAACAGCAAGAAGAGTGAGTGAAGCTTGCGTGCTACAAACGTTTCTAAGAAGTATTCTGAAACGTGGCGCTGTTGTAGTTCTTGGTCGGCGCTCGTGCGATAACGTTGATATTGTGTGGGGCTGTACAAATGGTACACTAGTTTTAAGACGACGTCCACTTTCCGTCATGCTTCAGTGAGTATCACCATGTTAGCCACCACGTCTCACCTTGTTAGGCGCGTTGCACTCGATAAGCTTTAAACACCGCTGAATGTTTCAGATTGTGATTGCGAAACTTGGGTACCGTGCTGTTACCTGTGACTAGCACAATTTAGCGAGCTTTTAACCGAGACCATCCACGCCACGCTCGCAGTCAGAACGAGCTAACCTTCTTCGGGTGAGTCGATCGTTTTCTAATATACTGTTTTGCAGAGTTTCCATAAGGACGCATATTTACGAAATTCCCAGACATGTATAAAACCCTTGCACCTGTTTAATGATCCCGAGATTTGTAAAATTCTGTGTTACAACGCTTGACCCTTTTTAACTTTCGCTCAGGCTGCAGATCCCGCGTTTTCTTATTGATCGCTCGTTCTGTACTGCTTTGCAGAAGGACGTTCAATAAGGCGGAAGCATGGAAAATGAAATGCCCGAGATGCTGCCCTTCGAAATTCCCATGAAGCGCTTACGACACAGCTTATCGCCGAGTTCCAGCATAGTATTTCTAAACAAGAGTGGCCATCGTCGGCCCCGCTTGAGGAAACGAACTTGCAGCACCATCGCTGTTATTACACTGAGCATCCTTCTCGCCACAGTCTTCATAGTTCAGCAAAGAAAGGCACCTTTGATCGTCGAAGACTGCGTGGAAGCCCACATGTCGAGGTGGCTGCCTTGGAACCAACCTGCAAATGACTCAAAAGTTCCGCGGATCTTGCTTTGGAGCCCAGCGGTGGCGTCGTCAGTAGAACCGGATGCCTCTCAGCCAGTCATGTACTTCGGAAACTCAAGAGCCTTCAAATGCGCCTCGAACTTGGGTGAAGAAGTGGCTTGCGAAGTCACCATGCAGCACCGTCGTACAACTGACAGCGACGCGTTAGTGTTCTACAGAGAAAGCATAACGGCATCGCTCCTTCCAAAATGCCGAAGTGCTGAACAGATGTGGGTATTTTGGGTGACAGCTGACCTCCCACCACCCAAATCACACAACCTTTCGCCAATTTCCGGTCTCTTTAATTGGACAATGGGACGTCGAAACGATGCAGATGTCATGGTTGCGTACAAAACGTGGCACTGCGAGTACGGCATTCGAAATTATTGCAATCATGAAAAAATGGAAGCACACATGCAGAAACGGAAATACAGAGAAGATGCAGCATGGATTGTCGGCGAGTGCGAGCGCGAGACGTTCATGAACGCCACGCGCGATTTCATCGGCAACTTGGCCAGAGATCACGAGAGGGAACGTGCAATCAGTGTTCACTTGGTGACGGGTTGCGGCTACAAACAATGTGGCTCAAGACACAACTGCGTCCGGTATATAGCGCAGAGGTACCACTTCATCGTCCTGGTTGACATGCCAGAGTGTTTCCAGAATGCCTCCGAACTAATCTACGACGCCTTCGAGCACAACGTGGTGCCCGTGGTGCTGGAGGCCGATGCCTCGCTCCAACTTCCTCCAAAGTCTGTCATAAGCTCTTCTACGATGCGCAATCCTGGAGAACTCGCGGCATATCTCAGGACCCTCCTAGAAAAATCCCAAGCTGTACGACCGGCACTTCGACTGGAAGGATAAATGCACAATGACGCCGCCCACAGTCGATGGTCTGTGTGCTTTATGCAATGCACTTTACGATAAAGCCCATCGCGGTAAGCGGCATTCTAGTGTTCTGGACTGGTGGAACCAGCGTAAGAACTGCTCCCATACCCTTTCCTCCATTCTGAGCAAATCGTTCTTCCTGAATGTGTGAAACGACAGGAATAGTGTGCACAATGGTTCAGAAAATCCCTGAAGCAGTTCAAACTTGCAAGCGACAGTAGTGACAACTCAAGCGGAAAAGTTCATTATCATCTGTAGACATGATGACGCAACTTGAACAAATAAACTGATTAGCTTAGCGCACTCTCAATGGTGTTGTCTGAAAGGACGAATTTTTAAGTTTAGACGACAATTTTTCATTCATTGTAGAGGTCAGCTAATTTTGGCGAAGGTTGGCAAGTCGGGTGGATTCCACGTGATCGATGGTGGTAGGCTTCTTAGATATCGCACTCGTACAACCTATGCTCGATTGAACTAGCTGTTACTTAACCAAACAGCCCCTACAAGACAAAAGTAGTGTAAAAATTACGCATGCGCGTTCTTAACTCAGAACAGGCAATGGAGGAATCTGGATCTGAAATATACACATATCTTGGCGCGAAGGCAGACTAAGAACACCATACACCGGGTGACTGCCATATTTCTTTTTTTCGCCTTCGCACCTATGACAAATCAGTTCAAACTAAAGCTGTCTGCCTAGATTTATTAGCTTCCATACTCGAATGCGCTGAAAAGCACCCAGGCTCAGCTTCGCAGCATTACAGAAAGACGCATGTTGTTCATGTGTCCATTTTCGCGCTAACTCTCCTCCTCTTCTCGCGTGAGCGCGAAGAAGTGGAAGGACCATTTTCTCCACATAAGCGCGATGGGGTAGTGGTGGTTGGAAGAAGAGGGCGCCTAATTTCTGCAGCTGGTAGAGAGCGTGGTGAAGCGCATGGAGGTAAGATCTCTAGATGAACACTTGGCAGCGCTGGCATCAGTCAAAGCAAGTCAAGGCCCAGCGTCGAAGAACTCATTAGTATGCCAATGGTTGGACAGCAAAATGTAGTAACACCGTGCTAATAATAAGTTGTAAGAATGCCAGAGAGGGTGTATTACGTTTAGCGTATTTCAAGCGTACGGTGGGATGATGCTCAATGTAAACATACATAAGTGATGCTAGCTGTGTGCGCACCCTTTGTCCATTGTCGTTGCCGCACCTTACACTTCAAATAGAATTGGATGCGAAAACCCCAGCGGGCTAGAATTAATCTGGAGCCTAACACCACGGGATGCCTCCTAATTATATCATGGTTTTGGCTCGTACAATATTATAACTTTGTCGGCGCTTGAGCCGTGGGCGATATACAGCTGCCGCGTAGTAAGCGATCCGAAAAAGTAACCGAAGTGGCAATAAATTTTTGATGGTTTTGAGAAATCAGGAACGATTACCAGGAATATCTCGGCGTAACCTTAAACTACATCTATCTTAGTGGATATGGTATATAGTATGAAGAAGGCTGAGCAAGCTGTGAAAACAACTATAGTGACATTCAAATTAGCGAACACGCTACGAGATCAAGTGTGGATACTATCCTAAATGGAACATACCCTACAAGAAACATGCATGGGTGAAGTTGGCACAAAATACTGTTTTTTTTAATTTACGCGCGTCGTTATGATTTCAAAAGAATCTGTAAAAAATCCAAGGTAGCTTCTAACTTACAGTGTGCGAAACGCCAAGAAAACTGAAGCAAGTGACCTGTGGAGGTGAAGACGCGCTGTTAACGACAGTTATGACGATCGTCCATCACGGTTGCAGGATGGCCATGCTACAATTGTAACGGATAAGAGCAACAGAGCAAAGATTACTTCAGATCTGCGATTAAAAACAGACGGATAAGAGCTGAATGCCTTAGTTGACAGTGCCACTGATTATTCGGTAATGAGTCAGAAAATGGCAAAGGAACTGAAAGAGGCTGTGACGAATGCGAGTGGGTCGCACATACGCCCAGCAGGTGGTCACACTATCACGCCCTTCGGTAGATGTACAGCCAGGCTTGAAATATGGGGCTTTACTTACGTTGCTGACTTCATTGTACTGCCACAATGTTCAAGAGAGCTCATATTGAGAACAGATTTTATTGCAAACCAACAGCGCCATAATTAACCTGCGCAGATCGATTGTCTCAATCTCGACCAAACAAGCCATGCCTGTTGAAGAAGCCGAGGAACGATGACGCCTTACTGCTCAGTTCGTTGTTGATGATGACGTAACAGTGCCGTCATGCTGCAGTATAATGATGCTTGTAGAGAATGAGGCATTCCACAACCGCGAAAGTGTAGCGAGTGGCAACGTAAGCCTGTTTTTGAACAAGTAAACCATCGTCACTAGTACCCTTGTTCATTCAGCCAATGGTCGTGAAGACGTCCTATTAACGAATTTTGGAAACGAATCTCAACACGTCACTGAAGGCACGGCTATCGCCTATTTTCAGGAGTTCTGCATGACGACCGACTTGTGCAGCTTAACGACTACATCAGACGCTGCACCAATCACTTTTCTATTGCAAAAAACGGTATCCCTAGCGTGATGTCAGTACGTTTTTTTACACTGGTACACGCTGGTATTTACTGATCCTTCGCTGAACGCACTCGGGAATCCTAATAGCTGTGACGCACTGCAGGTAGGGTGCTGGTGTAACTAAGAAGTGCTGGCACACTAGGAAGCGCTGGCAGTACTGGAATTTTCACTGGCAAGCGCTGGTGAATGTACTGGAGGATGCACTGTTTCTACCAGCACAGCGTGTACATTTATGTACCATGTGCCGTGCTATGTTTCGGTGTCGTTGAGTATAAAACGCTTGATTCAACGGCCCACATAGACGCTACCCTAACAGATCCCGAGCATACGTAATTTTTGCGGTGCACGTTCAGTACTCAAGGATTGAAACAAGACCCTAGTAGCACGTAGCCGCTGGTTCATGTGCCGCCGCTCGTGGGTGCTTGCGGGACCAGGATGTTGCATTGTGGTATAGTGTGAGGGCGAGAACAGTTAAGAAGCAGGCTTACTCCTTCCGGTCGCTAAATGGTTCGCGTTTAGTTCACAAAGTGAACACTGCCAGCATGGCGCTGCAAGGCTCGCGTGGTTTTGCATGCATGCAACCCGAATCGAGCGGACGGTGTGCGAGCGCAGCAGTTACACGCTGGAAGTGTGCACATGGTTAACTACACGCCGATTTGTTGGCGACCGGAAGCAGCAATTCTGCTCCGCGGATGTTCTTCCCCTCGTTCAATACCACAATGCTAGACCTTGGTTCCCCGAGCACACACGAGGTGCGCTATCTCTGCCGGCGGCCACGCGTTCCGAGTGTCCTATTTCAATCCGTGAGTACTGTACGTATCACAGCAATTAATGCACTTTTTTAGCGGAACCCACGTATACCAGCAATATTCGCATCAGTCATGCATTGTTGTAACGATGTCATGTCGCAGTTTTGATAAGCCCGTAGCCGGACGTAGCTTCTAACAGAAACGGGAAATTTTTATGCCACCAAGTTGACGAAACGTAAATGAGCTCTCTCGATCGCTTTGCAAGGTTTCCTAGCGGAGGCGAGAAAAAATGCTGTCGTTCGATTCCGCCACACCGCGTATATGAATGTCCGACCATGATTGTCCTTGAAGTTACTTAAGGTACCGTTTAGAAATGTTCCAAAGCTCAAATGCAGAAACTTCCACTATCCCAACTCAACGCATCGAGAGTGGTCTTACCCAGTCCCCGGTTCAGCGAGCGAGAGGCCTATCGTGCCGGCTGCGTTGGTGTATATGTTACCTGTGCTTCTTGTTTCGTGTACACACTTTTTAAAATGTAAACATAGCTGTAAAATACAGTTTAAACATCAATAAACATATATCAACTAGTTTGCCTTTTCGATGTCCACAATACGAGCACTCATGACCGGTGCGTCGAGCTTTCAGCTACGCAGACTGTCGGCGACTGCTGCCAGCCGCCCTTAGTCGGTACGTCTCTGACTGATATGTAAGACACGCTAGTTAAAGTTGGTAATTTGGTACGCCTTCGTGAACTGACTCTCTGCCATACGTTTTCAGCAGATTTCATTAGTATTTATTCGGGCGTTTTTTTTTAGTTGTTGGTATTGATATAACTGAAAATCTGTACGTTGGCATGCCCACTATATACTGCCAGCGGAGGTCGGAAAAACAGCTGTCGCTCGATATCGCTATTCCAGAAATGCATGCCCAGCAATGAATGACTTTCTACTTACTTCAAGTACAGTTTAGGTAACCGTTAGAAACGTTGCCAAGCTCAAATGCATAAACTTCAAGCAACGCACCTCAGCTGCGTCGAGAGCTGCCTTACTCAGCAGTGCCCCGTCACCTGCAGCGAGCATTAGGCCCATCGTGCCGGCCTCGTTGGTGTACAGTACTCACGGATTGAAACAGGACACTCGGAGTGTGTGGTCGACGGTACATGTGCCGCCACTCATGGGTTCGCGTACAACCAATGTGTTGTATTATAGTATAGAGCGAGACGAACACCTACGGTGCAGGATTACTCTTTCCGGTCGCCGAATTGTCAGCCTGTGTACACATGGTGAATTGTCACCATGTGTACACTGCCGTGATGACACTGCAAGGCTCACGCTAATTCGCATGTCGACCAAACTGGTTCGGAGCTGCGCATCATATTTAATTCCACGCTAGCAAACGAAACTATCGTTCTGCGTGCTTAGGCGATGTGGTATACTCATGCTGTGCAAGTAAGACACAGGATTTAGTTAGCAGATTGCGCCTTGCATGTGTTCGTAATCATGATCAACATGTGCACAAAATCATGGAAGGTTTACTTTTGGTTTCTGCCTCAACAAAAAAGAAAATGAGTGCCAGGCTTGCCTTCATGCAACATGGAAATAATATAATGTATTAGTGTCGTTATTGCAAACTGTAGCCTATTGTTGAATAAAAAACAGAGCATAGGTTTGCCGGTTCTTCCGTGACCAACAGCTCTACAAATGCTTGCCACGTAGAATGGCCGCACGCACTATTGGCTGCTCGGGGCGAAACAACGAAATACCAAGTCATTGTTTCAATGCTGCACGGAAACAGCTAGGCCCATGGCTGCTGCTTTTTGTTTTCGTTGTGACAAAAAGCTTTACAAACTTCATCGGATTTTGTGCAGCCATTTATGTCTACGAGCGCATTTCAGGCGTGACATCTTAGCGGTATCCGATTTCTTACTTGCGCAACCGACGTGCCCTATCGTCCAAGGGCGCCGATCGAGAGCGTCGTGCGCTTGCGCCACAATATAAATGGTTCGCGCCATGCACTGAATTCGGGCTGCATGCATGCAAAAACACGCCAGCCTTGCAGCGCCACGCCGGCAGTGTGCACATGCTGAACTACCGGCCGACTATTTAGCGACCGGATGGAGTAGGGCCTGCTCCGTAGCTGTTCTCGCCCTCACTGTATACCACAATACAACACCTTGGTTCCATGAGCACCCACGAGCGACGGCACATGCACCTGCGGCCACGCGCTACGAGTGTCCTGTTTCAATCCGTGAGTGCTGTACATGCTACTGGCGCTTTTGTCTTTAGGTAGGCACAATTCTAAAGTACAAGAGTAGCTGTAAAGTACATTTTAAACATCCCTTAGCCTAAATCAACCATTGCTCTAAGTGTGCGGGGCCCATATAAGGAGCGATTACGTTCGATGTGCCATGCTTTAGGCAACGCAGGCTGTCAACGAAAGCTTCTTTCCGAGTGCAGTAGCCGGTAGTTTTCTGACTCGTATGCGAGAGCACGCAATTTTGAGTTAGTAATTTGGTACGCCTTAGTGAACCAATACACTGTCATACTTCTTCAGCGGATTGCTATAATATTTTCTCCGGCGGTTTATTTGCTGCAGGTATCGATGTAACTGCAATATCAGTACACTGGCACGCCGGATATATATAGTGCTATATCGTCGCTTGCGCGAGAAAATTACTCGATATTCAATCGTGTGCACACATATTCATTGAACAAGTCATTCAAATCATCTGTACGTGTTACCAGTAGCAAGTGCGAGAAGCGACTATCAAACAAAAAAATATCAGGAGCAACAGCCAACAATTTGTGGCCACTCCTCCAGTCAATTTGAGATTTTTCAGAGTTAAGATGTAGATTCTTCAAAAAACAATACGCTTTTGCCATAATACGCACAATATTCGGTGCCGAAAAGCCGTTCACCACTGCCGAATCACGGCGTAATCATTATTTGGAAAAGAATATCACGTCAGTCTTGACTGTGCAACTTGTAAACATGATTTATATATTTATTTATATATATTTATTTATATATATTTATTTATATATTTATATATTTATTTTATATATGAATGACCTTCCTGATGTTCTTAGCTCTTTTGACTGTGGTCACTGTGTTCTATACGCTGATGACACAACACTATATTCATCTGATAAAAACATTGATGCTCTTATTTCAAAGTTAAATCTTGAATTAGGTGCCCTTATGATTTGGTGCAGCAGTAATCACTTAGTTATAAACCCCACAAGAACTAAATTTATGGTGTTTAAAAGTGTTCACAGGTCATCACATGCTATTCCCTTACTACAACTTGGTATTCATTCCATTTGTGCTTGTTCTGATGTCGTCTTTCTCGGCATACACTTTGACTCATGCCTTACCTTTCGCAGTCACTTTAACCAACTTAAGCAGGAGACGGTGTTTGGTATACGCGCAATAATCAAAGCTCGCCCTTTATTTTCCCGTAAAGCTATACTGGCGCTGTATATTGCGTTCATTCATAGTCATATTACTTACGGTGTAGTCTCATGGGGCAACACTTATGCTTGTCGTTTATCATCAATACAGCACACTCAAAATCAGTCAATTCGCATTGTCACTTCTAGTTCTTCGCAATCGAACGCCTACACATTACTACGCTCTTACAATATCTTGCCAGTAAATCTTTTGTTCCGGTTAAATCTTGTGACCATATTCCACAAACTGCTGTATAATCGAGTCGCATTCCCATTTATTACATCTGATCTTTTGCAGAATAATAATGTGACCAGGTTTGCGGCTGATAAAAGTTTCCTGTTACCCCCCGCTCATACTAATTATGGGCAAAAAACTTCCGCTTTCAGTGCGATATCCTTTCGGAATGCGTTATCTTCTAGCATTAAGCGTTGCACTTCAATTCCTATGTTCAAAAAGTCCGTCAAATATCATTTTCTCGAATAAACTTACTTGTGATCGTTTACCTCTCTGACTCGTTTGTTGTTCGTTTTTTTTATACCATGTTGCGTGTTTTGGCTTGATTTGTGATATAAGAGTGCACTTTGATGTCCGTATATTGTAATAATTTTCTGTTGTTCTGTATAAACTTTACCGTCAATCTGTATTGACAACCGAGGGACCCACTAAAGTCTCTGGCTCTGGGACCCTTGTCTGTATATCTCAGATTTTGTACCTTGTTTTTGGAAATAATAAAACTTGAAACATTAAACTTGAAGTCAAGCGGCGTGTTTTTAGAAATAATAGTTATTTTACAACTCAAGCAACATGTCCTGGCGTTGCTTATTGTGTAGAGTACTCGGATGATAATTTGACGGTGAGAAGTTCCAATCCTGTCGTGAGGCATATTTGTTTTCATTTTTTATTGTTTATATGAACGTGCGCAATATTGCTTCTTTTACTTCTATATTTGTTTAATTATTTATGTCAAATGGCACAAACCATTTCAGCCCTGTGAAGCAATTTTGCGCAGAGTACCGAGCGCCTTCTAGCGCTGGTACCAGCGTGAAACTGGGCCTATATTCAGGCGTGGCGCTGGACGCTGGTACCCAGTGGCGCAGATTTTCGCAATAGGTTGCAACGTCGGTGCGTCAGTGATTGATAAAATATCCTCCCAGAAAGTCAAAAAAAAGAAACTTATAAACGCACTCATAAAACAGTTCGCTGGCTGCTTCTCTACTTCATCGAAGGCGCGACGTACATCAATTGCCAATCACGGGGTCATAACAGAAGAGTGAGACCTATATGCCGGCACCCATATCGAGTGTCACAAAACGGCAGAGAAATCATAAAAGAGCAAGTAGACGAGATGCTATCCGATGACGTCATCCAACCTTCAAACAGCCCATGGTCATCTTCCGTAGTGCTTATCAAGAAGAAAGAAAATACGCTTCAAATCTGCGTCATCTATGACAAACTTAACGGCATCACTGAACGGGATGTGTACCTTCTGCCACGTATCGATGATACACTCGATCGCCTGCGGGGCGCAAAATTTTTCTCTTATCTAGATCTGAAGAGCGGATAATGGCAAATACAAGTAGATGAGCTGAGGAGGGGGGCGACGCCGCGATTTATTGGCCGCGTCCAAATTGAGCACCCTCACTATGCCGCACAGAGACCGTGATAGCACGAGCACCTGGCCCCACCCAGGCCACTTGCGTCAGGTGCTCAGGCTTCTGGTGCAGAAAATAAAGAAGTGCCCTGGAAATTCTTTGTTTTTAGGTTGACTCGCAGTTTTCTCACAGTTACCTTAACTTGCGAGTATAAGTTCGCCCTAATAAATAGGTTCGTTTTACAAGCCTGTGTGCTTCAGTATCGTGACATTATAAACCGACTTGAATGCCAATATTCCACAATGGTGGGAGCACCCTTAATGTTTCAAATGCGCTTCCGATGCTCCCACGAGTTGCGCTTGCCTTCAAAAGAGATTTCTGGTGATGAAAGAAAAACATCGTCCGCATGACGTCTCTCGCTATCAGCGACATGCCCGGATGCCGACACAAGGCGGCGAATGCAACTTCCTGTTCCGTGCTCCGTGTTCTCCTTGGCCATGGGACACGTTGCCTCACCGCAACTGAAAGGAAAGCGCACGTTGAAGACACAACATTTTTGCGCCACCACCAGTGTGGCAGTGTGGCAGCCCTCGCGTGAGTCAAGCGACTGTGCTCGCTGATTGAAAATGTCCATCGTGCTGTACCAACTGAACGCAAGTCCCCCATGCAGGTACGTCTTCGAAACACTGCCTCCGCGGAAGTGACAGTGGCTGCTTGTGGTGTTTTCTTGCTTGGCAAATAGAAAGGTAGCACTAGGAAGGTTTTAAATAGGTAAATTAGCTAAATACTTATTCTCTGGGAAAGCTCTGGAGAACTAAAGGGAGGTATGATGCCGAAAAGGCCCTTTGCTCCGATGGTTTACAATAAATTTGGCAATATTCGGGTACGGCGAAATACAGTGAGTATACGAATATATGCGTAAAAACTTATAAAAACAAAGCGGGTTTACGGAGCGTTATTGCTTCAGGTATAGCCTGGTATACAATGAAGAACTTTAATGCGGTATACCATTGGCAGAATGCAGAAGGACGGAAAGTTAGGCCAATTTGTGACAGCACTCGAACATAATTGAACATACCGGACTACTACACGGATACAAGAGAAGAAAAAACGAAGCACAGCACTCCTCCTTCTTCTCTTGAGCCCATGTAGTCGTGCACTATGTTAAAATAGGTACGAATACCAGTTCGAAAACAGCACGCTTGCACCGTAGTTAGATGGGCTAATTAACCGCAGTTTCGACAAAACATGGTTAGTCAGGCTGTACCGCGGTTAGCATCCGCCATGCTTCACCGATGTTCCGCAGTGTGAAAACGCCTTTGATTAAGGCAGCAGTTGCCATGTGCACGGAAGCCAGTTTTTCACTTCATGTTAGGACGCGTTTAGTGGAATGTAATGAAGTTTCTTGCAATCTTAGAGAAATGACACTATCTTTGCGTAATTTGTATACGTGTATTTTCATCAAAAACTAGAGATACGAGCCTTGTGGGGGCTATAGAACTTATTATTGTATGGGTGTGCCCAAAATTGCAGTTTCATGGACTGAAGCAAAGACTGTGGTCATTTCACCTACCTTTCTCGTGCAGTGAAAAAGTTCACGCCGTCACTATTCCTATGTGGGAGTCCGTACTTTGCGAGAATGTAGCCGCATGGTCAGACATCCGTTTTCTAACGTCAGTAATGGCATAACGTCTCGGATGCAAAAAGCTCTCGATTGTCTCAGTCGTGGACGTTGACTGAAAAGTGAATAGGTGTTCTGCAAATTGAAGTTCAGCCACGTATTCGTTTTTCAGCGTATATCAAAACCACCCAATCAAATTGTGACAGCTGGTGACGTCATTTGACCGCCATGTTTCGACACTGCAGAGTCGAACACCAGTACCTATTACATGACAACTGAGTTCATATAGAGTAAACACGAATGCATCCATGAT
Source organism: Rhipicephalus microplus (assembly GCF_043290135.1). Lineage (NCBI taxonomy): Eukaryota > Metazoa > Arthropoda > Arachnida > Ixodida > Ixodidae > Rhipicephalus > Rhipicephalus microplus. The sequence continues at coordinate 240,796,687 of NC_134702.1, forward strand.
TTATGAAGCTATAGCCAATGTTCACCTATTATAGCCAATTGTGTTTGTTTGGCTGCCACTGTCCCGAAAAAGTAGCCAAAGTGGTCAAAAGTAGCCCCACCTGGCAACCGTGCTGATGGTCCTACACACCTGTCGGCCAGAGCAAGGGTGCCTCTTAAAGCATCTCAAAACTGCGTTCTGCCGAGTGCGTGCCACAGAATTTTCGCTAACGTACACATTTCACCACCGTTTCCTGTCTACTACATTAGCCGTCGATGCGCGCTATTTCGCCATTGTTGTGATAACTTAAAGTGAGTAAAGAGTTCTACACAGAACTTATATGCGACAAGATTTGGAGGTAAGCATCACAAACTACTGGTCCCTATTTGCTGATAAAAAACCAAAAAAGGCCGCTTGGACTGAGAATAAAAAGGACAAGGACTGAGAATCAAAGTGATGTACCTGCCGAAATGGAAGCAAACGCTCCCGCATTTCGTTACTGGTGCTATATGCATAAAATACTTCTATGATACTTTAGTTAGTGAATCGAGAATGTGACATATGCGTTCCAGAAACCCACCTAAGTTTACACTTTCATACTAGCTGGTATCCTTAGGCATGATCTTCGGTGGATTGGGCGTTAGGAGAACTGTTGAACTAGCAAAAATATACAGCTGTCAAGTTTTTACGCCACAAATTACGTTATAATAATGAAAGAAGCTGTAAGAAAGAGCTGCGGGAATGCCGACCCCTCAGTATTTTATTAACGTGCACCTAAATCCAAACTCGCGGGCCTTAAGCATCTTGTCTTGAATGAAACGCGGCCGCCACGGGTCCGCACTCAATCGCGTGACCTTCCGTGGAGCAATCAACCACCGTAAACACTACACTGACGTGGCGGGCGGTTACTACGTAATTCAAATGGTCTTATAGTATGTCACTAATGAGCAGAAGTTTGTAAGTCATCATTACATCGTAGAAGATGATGTCACATATTGCTGTCATCGCATGATATATTCGTTTGGTGACAGGTGCGCTGATATCAAAGACAAGGAGAGTAATGAAAGAAAAATCAGAATAAGGCATTGATATTTTCTGGCTATTATCGAGATGGCTCGGCTCAGCCCCTTTAGGGATCGTGAAGAAGAAGCTGAGTTAACAGAAAGGAAGAAAGAAGAGCTCCATGAGGGGCGAGTGGATGACAAAAAAGCATTTTGTCATCCAGGCAGAGAGAATGAAGTCCAAGGCCTTTGTCTATAGGGCGTCGATGTCCACAGCACTCTCTAACACGGGAAAGGCTCCCACGGCTGGTATCCTGTACCATGTGGGAAAGTGAAAATTCTTTACAGTTGTCGCATAGAGACAGAATGAGTGGTATCAACGCATAATCTCGTATCGCTCGCCCGCCATCGCAGGGTAGGAGCAAGGCATGTGCTCCGCTGTTTTGCGGCACCACATCTGTGGAAAGCAGGGGATATTCAGAGTGACCCGAGGTGTACATGCCTACAGTAGGCCAGGCGCTGGCGGTCCGCAGACGCAGCATGCAGTAGCCACCGCTTGTGTTTCCCCAGGCCAGTCTTCGATTCAAGTGACGCGTGCCATTAGCTTGTCAGGGTGAGCCGTTTGTAGCAGCTGCTCATAGACAGTGAATTCAGGGTTTCCATATGCGTCGTGGAAAGCTTCAGGAGGCATGAAGGAGGAAGTCAGTAAAACCAGCTGAGAATAAAACGAATTGTGCTTTTGACTTCGAGTCATCTCAGACATTTTGTATGGACATTAGGTATCAACGTACACCGCTTGCGTACGTTTCTTAAGTTGTTGGAAGCGTGTGTTGTTTAAAAACTATCCACCACGTTGGCTACGTATGAATAAATGTCTGTTTGAAGTGTTATGCTATGTCAGTGCTCATAATTTACCCCATGAGTGTCTACTATAAATAATATTAAACTTCTAAACATCGCGTGCTGAATTGAGAATAGCCCATGAATATCAGTGTATGCAAATAAGCTGTACACGCATTTTCTGAAGTATTTTTGTGATGTGCATTGATATTTGCCTTTCTCGGTCATGTGCATGCGTTTGAGCAGGAGAAACAAGAATAATTCACCCCCCGCAGGGGCGCCTGCGCAAGTAGGCGTTTGGTGTGTAGCGACACCACGGACCCGAGCTAACGGGGCAGTTTCGGCTCCCTCCCACGCCTAGCCGTGCGTGGCTTTGCCGTGTCCGGGGAAAAGGGGATCCTGGGGGTTGAGCTGACGCTGGGTGATTGGACCTTCAAGGCCCCCCGGCAGAAGCAACACACCCCTTTGGCCCCGGCTTCACGCAGACGGCACCCCTGGGCTGACCCACCCAGGGGAAATCGGCAGTCGCCTTTTCCTATCTCTCTCTCCCTACATCTTCGTCTTTTGTTCTCACTTTACATCTTTCCTGAATTCTCCTCACTTCAGTTCACTTCAAATTTTTTCTGGCGGCAAGGGTTAGCCTAGTGTAAATATCCAACCTTGGGTAGATATATTAGGTTATAGCGGCCATGTACGGCTGGCGCCTGCGCCTCCTTCGCGTCTCGCAGCGTCCCCTTGTTGGGCTCGGTGGTGGGTGGCTGGCATGGCCGTCGAATAAACTATCAAATTTATGGAATCCCCTAGCCCTTTCACAACTAATCGCCCCTCCAAGAGGTGGCGCACCGACGCAATTTTTGAATTTGTTCCAAACAAAAAAGATAACATTCCCAAGTACCAGGTTATCCACTGTGAAAGTACAGACAAGAAAGCTAGAACTATTTCACCTTTCCTTGTGTCCAAATGTCTCATAGAAACGCTGGGCGCAGGCTACAAGGCCACAAAGACCACCAGTGGTGACCTGTTACTTGAAATAAAAGACAATGCACAGTACCAAAGACTACATAAACTCACAGCATTTGGGGATCAGCCTATCACAATCACACCGCATCGAACCATGAACACAGTGAAGGGTGTTGTATCAGATGGAGACCTGATGGACCTCTCTGATGATGAACTTCTAACAGGCTGGAAAGAGGAAAACGTCATTCAGGTGCAGCGTATCAAAACAAGAATAGAAAATAAGGAAATTCCAACGAAGCACATCGTACTAACTTTCGCATCTAGCACCCTCCCCACTGAAATAGCAACAGGATATCTTAAACTGCCAGTTGGACCATACATACCCAACCCGCGGCGCTGCTTCAAGTGTCAGAGGTTCGGGCACGGCTCCCAGAGCTGCCGAGGACAGATTACCTGCGCGAAATGCGGCACCAAAGGTCATACCGCTGACGATGACTGTCAGCTACAAGTGCACTGTCCAAACTGTGAGGGTGACCATCCTGCATATTCCAGGTCATGCGTGGCCTGGAAAATGGAAAAAGAAATTACTAATACAAAGTTTAAATTGAACATAAGCTTCCGTGAAGCGCGGCAGCGCGTTTCCCCGCATTTTGCTGGAAACACATCGTATGCCGAAGTGGTGCGAGGGGGGTCAGCACCACTTCGGTTTTCGGCAATGCCTTGGACCACGCCCAGCGTGCCGAGGCAAACGCCACAAACCCCCATGGGTGGAGCAGCCTCGGCTGCCCCACCCTCCTTGAATACAGCCCCACCGAAGGCCCCTGTGAACCTTGGCAGCACCCGGGGCACCACACAAACTAAAGAGGTCGCCTCGACCTCCAGCCCGGTGGGGTTTAAGGCTCCGTCTGTCACGACGAAGCCTACAACGAAAGCAACATTATCTGTCGTCTCTCCTGAGGCGATGGACACATCAACTGCACCGGCGCAGACTGCGCCAAAGGAGCCGCGGGGTTCCCTCGACCGTTCTAAAAAAGACAAAACTGTAATTACAGGGCCTTCTAAAGGCTCTGTAAGATAAGTCACTTCACTCTTTAGACACCAGCCACACTCATTTCGTACACACAGCACTTCTTTACTCCCATTATGGAGACACAAATTATACAATGGAACGTCAGAGGACAACTTCGAAACCTCGATGATGTCCAAGAACTTCTACACAAACATTCTCCAAAAGTGCTGTGTGTACAGGAAACACACCTAAAATCCAAGAATACAAATTTTTGGCGTCAATATGTTGTCTTCCGAAAGGACAGAGATGACGCTGTGGCGTCATCTGGTGGTGTAGCCATTATAGTTAATCGAGGAGTAGCATGCAGTCATCTACCACTACTAACATCCCTAGAGGCAGTGGCTGTTCGAGCAGTTCTATTGAAAAAGCTCGTCACCATCTGCTCTCTATACATACCGCCGCAACACCGCCTGGAAAAACATGATTTCTAGTCTTTAATAGATGAGTTACCAGAACCTTATTTGATTCTAGGGGACCTGAATGCGCACAGCGGTTTATGGGGTGACTGTCGATGTGATGCACGAGGTCGTATCATTGAACAGTTCCTCTTTTCATCACGTGCTTGTCTGCTGAATAGAAAAGAGGCAACATATTATAACCTTGCAAACAATACTTACTCCTCCACAGATCTCAGTATCGCATCTCCTTCACTTGTACCATTACTTCAGTGGAAAGTCATAAATAATCCATACGGAAGTGACCTTTTTTCTTTAGTTTTGAGTACACCAATAACATACGAATGTCCTCCACATGTTCCCAAATGGCTGGTAAACAAAGCCGACTGGGAACAATTTCAAAAGATTACACACTTAAGTTGGACCGACATATGCGGATTAGGCATAGATGAAGCTGTGCAGTACTTCACGGCTTTTCTTACTGACGCAGCAGCGAAGTGCATTCCACAAACATCTGGACTGCCCGGCAAACGACACGTCCCGTGGTGGAACACTGAGTGTCAGAATGCGCGAAAGGAACAGAACAGGGCATGGAGGTTGCTGCGCAACTCGCCGACAGCGGAAAACCTTGAGAGCTTTAAGAAAATAAAATCTCGAGGCAGGAGAACGCGTCGGCAGGCCAGAAGAGAAAGCTGGCACAAGTTTTTATCAGGAATAAGTTCATATACACAAGAGGCTAAAGTCTGGGACATGGTTCGTAGGGTAGCAGGAAGACAAGTACACTCACTCCCACTCGTAAACACACAGGGTGACAGCCTGGAAGATCAGGCGAACTTCCTCGGTGCACACTACGAGCAAGTGTCTAGCTCGGCACACTATACTGAAGTCTTCCAAAGATATAAAGCAAGGATAGAAAAACATAAACTAGAATATAAGTGCACAAAACACGAGGCATACAACCAACCTTTCAACTTAGCTGAGCTACAAACATCACTAAACTCTAGCAGTAATTCTGCACCAGGCTACGACCGTGTCACGTATGAAATGTTGAAAAACCTGCCGCCTAAAACGTGAAAAACTTTACTCTCTTTATACAATGCTATCTGGCTTTCTGGCACCATCCCTGCTTTCTGGAAAGAGGCTATTTTTATCCCTATTTTGAAACAGGGCAAAGACCCTTCCTCAGTTTCAAGTTATAGGCCCAATGCACTAACCAGCTGCCTTTGTAAACTTTTTGAAAAACTGATAATACGCCGACTTTTACAATTCCTTGAAACACACAATCTGCTCGACCAATTTCAGTGTGGGTTTCGGGAGGGTAGATCCACTACCGACCATTTGGTGCGTATCGAGGCACAGATCCGAGACGCTTTTGTCCACAAACAATACATCCTCTCAGTGTTTCTCGATATCGAGAAGGCTTACGACACAACATGGCGTTTTGGGATATTAAGAGACTTGTCTCACCTGGGTGTGCGCGGTAGAATGCTTTCCATAATCGAGAGTTACTTGTCCAATCGGAAATTCCGCGTCCGTGTGGGCAGTACTCTCTCCCAAACATTTTTGCAAGAAACGGGAGTACCGCAAGGTGGTGTACTTAGTTGTACACTTTTTATTATTAAAATGAATTCCTTGCAACTGTCCATCCCCCGCAACGTGTTCTATTCCACATACGTCGATGACGTTCAGCTTGGCTTTAAGTCATGCAACCTAGCAATGTGTGAATGGCAGGTTCAGTTAGGTTTAAACAAGCTCTCCAAATGGGCAGAGGAAAACAGATTCCGGCTGAACCCAGAAAAAAGCACGTGTGCCTTGTTCTCCCGAAAAAGAGGCGTGCACTCAGAACCCGACATTGAACTGAACGGTCAACGTCTGTCTGTCAATGCGGAGCATAATTTCTTGGGCTTAATCTTGGACAACAAGTTGACATTCGTTCCACACATAAAGTATTTAAAAACAAAATGTTTAAAAGCCATGAGTGTTATAAAAGTGTTGTCACGTACTACGGGGGGTAGTGACAGGCCATGCCTCATGAACCTGTATAGAAGCCTCATTCGCACCCGCTTAGATTATGGGGCCGTTGTCTATCAGTCTGCTGCTCAAAGTGCCTTGAAGATGCTGGACCCCGTGCACCATCTGGGCATCCGCCTTTCTACGGGTGCTTTTCGCACCAGCCCCGTAGAAATCCTTTATGTTGAGTCAAATGAGTGGTCGCTTCATCTGCAGAGAACTTACATGTCCTTCGTTTATTTCCTTAAGGTAAAAGCAGACAAGAAGCACCCCTCATACTCTACTATTATTGATTTGTCGAGCTCAATTCTGTTTCAAAACAGGCCTTCGATGAGGCAGCCCTTCTCAGTTCTCCTGAAGAGCCTAGCTGAGGAAACCGGAGTCTCACTTGAACACAGTTTAATGGCTCCTGTTGCATACCCACCACCGTGGCAATGGCAGACTATAGACTGCGATGCGTCTTTTCTAGAAGTTACAAAACATGCGCCTACTGCCCATATCCGAACATATTTCCTGGAACTTCAACACAAATACACACGTCCTGAGTTCTTTACAGATGCCTCTAAGACCAACTCCTCTGTGTCCTACGCTGCTGTTGGCCCTTCCTTTTCGGATGCTGGCCCTCTACATCCAGGCACAAGTATCTTCACAGTGGAAGCCTATGCGATACTTGTGGCGGCTAAACACATAGAGCAATTACAAATACAAAAAGCAGTAATTTATACAGACTCCCTCAGTGTAGTAACGGCTCTGCACACTCTTAAAAAGCACAAATACCCAGTCCTTGTCTCACTTTACTCCATTTTATGCACACTCTACACACTCAAACAACATGTTGTAGTCTGCTGGGTGCCAGGGCACCGTGAGATTCAAGGCAACGTGAGGGCGGATCAGCTCGCTGCATCCGTCCACAAAAGCACTGCCCCTACACCCACATCAATCCCGGCCCTTGATCTTAAGCCGTCTCTCAAAAGAAACCTCAGAGTATACTGGCAGAGCAAGTGGGATACACACACGCAAAACAAACTACACGTTATTAAGCCACACCTTGGTCATTGGCTACCCGTATGGAAATCGCGTCATACAGAGGTAATACTAACGAGACTCAGGATAGGACACACATACACGACACACACACACCTTTTGTCCGGTGGCGATCCACCATTGTGTGCCAGATGTGGTGAAGTATTGACAGTCCTTCACATATTAATTGAGTGCAAACAATTGGACACTGTAAGAAAACAACACTTTCTATTACCCTACCGACAAAATATACCTTTAAACCCTGCAATGTTCGTCGGTAGGGAACCGCTTTTTAGTCACAAATCATTGTTAGCGTTTTTTAAAGAAATTCATAGTTTTCATATCATATACCCGGGCATCCCGTAGCATGACCTCTCCAGAGAGGTTTTTGCTGCGGTGGTTACACAAGAAAGCACTTGCCTCACGGCCCTTGGACGCAAGGGTATGAACGAGTGAGGCACTTGTGCTAATGCCATACATATCCACCATCGTCTTTTATTATCACCAACTTTTGTCATCTATTCACACCACACACACTTTTCACGACATGGTCATGATTTCATTACTTGTATGTTTTTACCCGCCTTACCGCGAGGAATTTTATGGCCCTTATACAGCCGCTTATCACAATCATTCTCCATGTTTTTAATAAGATGAACTGGCGCTCTTTGGCCGTGAATCGGCCCTTGCCATAAAACATCAAACATCATCATCAAGAATAATTCACCATGCCCAATCAGTGGAGGGTGGACTCGAAAAGTTGAGGATAGTTGGCCATAATGCCCGTAATGTGTGAAAACTGAGGTTCGGAATCACATTAATAATGTCTTATTTGTCATGTATATAAAATATTTTTATCATTTTAAATATTTTTTCATCAAAAAAGAAGCTTTCTGTATGACATTGTGCTGCGTTTAAACTTCGCACCCCGTTATTGGCACATGAGTGTACCAGTAGTACAGGCAAAGCACTTCTCATATTTGCGCGTGGATGAGCGTGTAAAGAAGAACTTCAGTGTCATGTCGCTGCAAGGGGTTCATGGCTCATGATTATTAGGAACGACGTGCCGTGTGATGAAATTTGACCATGATCAGCCTCGAACTTAAAAAGTGACTTCGGCTGGTGGGCCGTAGTGGGCTGCAATAATGACTGTCAAGATAGTATTGCAAGGGGAAGGGGGCGGGGTAGGCAGAGCAAATCTGAATCTAACGCTGCCATTTGAAAGTACGCCTTTCCCATAGCCCATATATGTCTCATTTCTGAAAAGACTGTCACATCAGGTTAAAAAAAAACATATCCATACTGATTTCTAAGATGTCTTCGATCTGAACACCACTTCACAAGTGTCCGACTTTTTGTTCCACGGTGGTGTTTCAACAGTTAGTGCAACAGTGACATTTCAACAACGGATGTTCTAACGCATCTGTCTGCTAATCGAACAAAGCGCTAGTAATTGCTATAGGCAAAAAATACTTGCAAACACTGCTTGGCAAAGGACAAAAATCACAAAAATTTATTCCGTGTGAAGTGGTTGGCCACGTGCTTGATGTACCTGCTATGCAGTGTTTCCTTTTTCTGCGATCACAGCGACGTTCATTTCAGTATTGCTTTTCGTGAGCGATAATATGCGACTTTTGCCGCCCCAATCATAATATTGTTATGGGGAAGGCCGTTGTGAAGGGCTCCAAAAATTTCTATCACTTGGTTTGCTTTAACGTACACTATCATCGTTCAGTACATGAGACTGCGATTTCACCTTCATCGAAATGTGACGGCCACGTCAGGGATCAAACCAACGGCCTCCTCGTCGGCATCCGAGCTCCGAAACAATTATGTTATCGCAGCAGACATCTTTATTGAACTTTTATGTGAAAGAATAATACGTATCGTATAAAAGTCAAGGTGTTTTGGCAAAAACGAACCGTTTATTATTACCGTATGTTCAGCGGAGATATCTTTTAAAATGCGTTTTACGACCACGCAGGGCGGTTCGCATTGTCGCCAGGTTGATTGGGATTGTCCTTGAGCTGAAAGACGTCAATGTTACAGCGAAAGAACACATGAAAGAAGATTTTCTCAAGGTAAGTTGGCTGCTCTGTTTTCGAATCGCTGTATAATTAGTGATGGCGTTTAATTATTAACTAGAGCAATCATAAGTCTTCTGCATTCCCGTGAGTGGCAAAATTGTAATACAAGTGAGCGTCTCTCATTTTCTGCTGGTCATAATAGTTTTTCAATTGTATCTGTGTGGATCTTGCTTTGGAAACCGAAATATTCTTTGTTGTAATAATCAGTACGTGAATTGAATGTCATAACTATAGTTACCAATACCAACCAAGATGACAACTTGTATATCAACATCAGAAAGCTGATACAGAGAAGGACCCTGGTATTCTAAAAAATAACGAGGTTGCAGGAAAGATGGAGGCTTGAAGGAGATATGCTTACATTTTTATTCAAATTCTCGGCTGAAAATGAGCGCGCATATTGTGTTCACTTTTTCTTAGCCCTTCATTTGCAGAGTGGTGCTTATACTCGCTGCTTTACTGGATAAGTTGCTGGAGCCGACATTTAAATAAATAAACTCGTCTTTATTAGGTCAGCTACTAGAGTATCTGAAGTTCGCTGGCTTTGCGGCAAGTTTACTTGATTCGATGAAAGAATTGAATTTGATGATGCCTGTACGGCAATCTGCCACTCGCAGTATTTTGTTACAATATACGTATACATTATACATTATTATATGTATACAATACGTTACATTATGCGTATAGGATAGTATAGTTGAATACAAGACGAAGAAATAGACATGGGCCAGACACGTAACACGTAGGCTGGATAACCACTGGTCATTGCGCTTATTTGACAGGAATACCAGTGAAGGTAAATCTACAAAGGAGAGACAGTTATATGGGACGATGAGAATAAATGTTTTCAGGTAGAACGTGACAGCAGAAAGCACAACAGGTTGATTGGCGGATTATGGTAACGGTCTTTACTCTGCAGGGAACGTAGTCAGGGTAATGATGATGAAGATGATGAAGTTATTTACTGCCTTGACAAAGAGAAGTCTACTCGTGGAAACGTTGGCTACAGCAAGATTCTATCTTTTACAAGTAGACCTCACTGTATCAATGAGAGTGAGCGGGTCTACTTTGTGTTAATTCGTGATGCCTGACAGTGCGAACGCTGACAACAATTGTCTCCTTTCTTTGTCTATACGTAGATGCGTCATTTTAAAGGGTCAGGGTTGTCATAAAATCTAAATGGCATGAACTATCGTCCGTGGCCCGACACGTTATTTTTAGGCAGCTTCGTGTTATTTGTGAGTTAAGCTCAAATGCATAAAAAACTATTAAATGCAAAAATGAGTAATTTCGAAGTGATAGCATGGTTTGAGATCCTCAGATGGTATTTACTTCAAATGGTCGGAGTTTCGTTGGCAAGATATTTTCTTCTTCATGTTTGGAAAATGTACACAAACAGCGGTTGTGTGCCCAAGCCGCCATTTTGACAATTGTACTTGTTCTCTTCAACGCTTGGACTTCAAGCTTCGAAGAAGACAAGCACAATTGTTACAACGTCGGTGCGAGCACACAACCCCTGTTTGCGTTTATTGTAGTCGCAAGTTGTAATGTTCTTCCTAATTATTGTTTAATGTTACCGGCATATAACTTTTCTGATTTTTTTCTAACAGCTGAACCCTATGCATACAATACCCACTCTGCAAGATGACACCTTCGTGCTGTGGGAAAGGTGAGTGTGATGCCTTAGTTTTTACGAGGCAGAGAAGAAATCGAAATATTTGAGTTAAACATAATGCTTCAAGTTGAAGAGAGAACTGCCCTTAGAATAAACTCATATACAACTTTTGAATCGTTTCGACCACATGATAGAATGCGCTCAATATTGTAAGACTACCTGACAATTTTTTTTCAAGGACGCACAGCCCAGATGTTCAGTTTTTTTTTTTAGTCCACGCTCTCTTCTCACAAGGCAGATGAGTGTGGTAGAAAAAAATTATCATAGCAGGTGTGTTTGTAGAAAGTAATCTTTCCTGTTGCTTTTATGATGGGAATTGCGAAAGTAAAATTTAAAAATATATTTGAACTAAAATTGCAGTGAGTAGTGTCTGTCTATGCTTACGCAATCAGTTATCACTGGGGCGTTACCTGCATGATGCGAAGCGTAGTACCCCGGTCAGCACACTCGCTTATGAGACAGCTATGAAATGGGGAGCTCGGGACTGTACTAACGCCGTTTGGCAATAACACTTGATTTTATTAGGTCCAAATATATCAGTATTGACCATTAAAACTGGTCTTCAGGTGTGCACTATCTTGAACTTCTTGCCACCTGTATGCACGGAGCTGAAGCGAGCTGGAATGTGCTATAGCTAGCAGCTCGAGCCTTCTAGACAAGTGGACGCACCCCTGTACGTCATGACGCGAAGCAACACACCACATCGATTGCATTCTTTGTCACAATTTAACTCAAGAAATTTTCCTGGACTCCGGTATATGCTGTTCTATAGTTTTCACCAACCGACTAGCGCTATTGCATATTTCAGGAAAAAAAACACAGAGAAGTTGAGTAAAGAATAGTTTCCAATAACTTTATGCACACCAGCGACGTTACAATGCATTATGATTGACTACGGATAACTAGTTCAAAACTGAAGAGAAACGTGGAAGTGTGTCCTACATAGGCAATTTATTAAAACATTTAGAAATAAATAATCGATTCATTTCATTTCATTTTATTACCTAAAGACCCGGGGTATTACATAAGGGGTGGGAATACATTTGTACATAATTTGCTTAACGCATAACTCTAAACACACAAAAAAGAAAAAAACATGCGCTAAAGTACATAGTTTGCATATCATGTAACTTAACACGAGAAAAATACAGAAACATACATGGGCTAAGGTGTTACATACGTCAGCACAAGTACAATAAATATTACGTCAGCACTAGTACAGTAAAACTATAATTTCACTTTCTTTTATTGCAAACAGTGCGCAGTGATACTCTCCGCAAACGAACACGGACAAGTGATGGTGGCGATCTCGTGGGGAATGTTGTTCCAATCTGTAGCGGCATGGCAAAGAATGACGCGGAAAAGGTTACAGCCGAGGGCGGCCCACTTGGAAAGTGTGCCGTGTACGATGAGATGCTCGGGCTGCGGGTAGGATATAGGGTGGCTGATGAAGCGAGGTGTGATAAAACTTGTGGAAAAGTCAGAGAGATGCAGTGCGCCGGCGTGTACCAAAGAGAAGCAAATTCAATTCTTTCGTTAAGTAAGATATGCTCGTGTCATATGAATAATTAGAATGAATGAACCTTGTGGCACGAATTCGAATGGCTTTGAGTGCGTTGATGAGATATTTTTGGTGATGACTCCATATGGCAGATGCATATTCCAGTTTCGGATGGACTATTGACTGGTAGGCCAGTAGTTAAACTGGTTTGGGGGTGCATTTCAGATAACGCTTGAGAAAACCAAGTGATTTGTTAGCAGAAGAAATGACCGCAGGGCGCGGGTTTGAATCCCGGCTGCGGCGGCTGCATTTCCGATGGAGGCGGAAATATTGTAGGCCCGTGTGCTCAGATTTGGGTGCACGTTAAAGAACCCCAGGTGGTCTAAATTTCCGCAGCCCTCCACTACGGCGTCTCTCATAATCATATAGTGGTTTTGAGACGTTAAACCCCACATATCAATCAGCAGAAGAAATGAGGTTAGTGACGTGTGTGCGCCAGGACAAGTCGTTCAATATAGTAACACCAGGGTACTTGTAAGACTGCGCAGAACACATGGGAATGTTCCTGATCGTGTATGTGTAAGGAAATGGATCGTGCCAACGAGCAAATACTCTCAGTTTGCATTTCTTGGGAATAAGTTCCATTAACCAACAGTCGCACCATTGCTATAGACGGTTGATGTCCTCCTGAAGTAAGCCTTGATTCGATTTGCTAGTAATTGTTCGATAAATGACGCAGTCGTCTTCGAACAAACTAACGTTGCAACACGTCCAGAGGCAGGTCATTGATGTATATTAGGAAAAGTAAAGGTCCGAGAAACGATCCTTGCGGTACGCTGGAGGTCACTGGTAGGGGGGCTGGATGCACGGTTGTTAAATGTAATGAACTGAGATCGGTTTGTCGAGAACGCTTCAATACATCGCAAAATGTCGCTGTTAATGTTCGCAAGAGAACGTTTTAGTAATATACGTTGGTGTGGTACATTGTCGAACGCTTTTGCGAAATCTAGAAATATCGCGTCTGTCTGGAGGTTAGAATCTAATTTGGTATGAATGTCATGCAGGAAAATGGCCACTTGTGTTTCGAAGGAAAAGCCTTTGCAGAACCCATGCTGTGAAGAATGAAAGTATTTGTTCGAGTCAAGAAACTTGATAATTTCTGTGTAAATGACGTGTTCCATAAGCTTACAGGGCACACTCGTTAATGAAATAGGGCGATAAGTAAGTGGGCGATTCTTGTCACCTGTTTTGTAGATTGAAACAACCATTCCAATCTTTCAGTCATATGGCATTTCACCAGTTTAAAGTGACTGCGAGAACAGCAAACACAGGAAAACCGCGGTGACATGTTTAGTATTCTTTAACAGTTTCGAATTAATATTATTCACGCCGGCTGATGATGTGAGTTTAACATTGTCGATTAACGATGAGATGCCATCTGGGAAAAATGTAATGGTCGGCATATGACTTGTTGCATTGGTACGCGAAAAAAGAGGGGGCGTGGTGAACTTTTCAGTAAATACAGACACTAAGGCTGCCTTAAAAAGGTTCGCGCACTCTACATCGTCGAACGTTTCACCTTCTTCATTGGTAAGTGTTACACTATGCCTTTATTGAGGATTTATCACCTGCGAGAATTTGTTTGTGTTATTGATTAAAAATTTCGGAAGGTCATCGCAAAAGAACGCATCTTTTGTCTTGCGAATCGCTGATAGGTATGCTTGTTCAGCAGCGTAGTAATTTTCCCATGCAAACGTGTCCGTCCTGCATTTAGCGGCGCGATACATGCGTTTCTTTTTGTTTTCTAGTCTGTCGAGCGTATTATGGAACCATGATTTTTGTTCATGCGTTCGAAAGGTAATTTTTGGTATGTACCGATTCGCTAAGTTGTTTATTTTCTCTTTGAATACCAGCCAATTTTCATTATAGGGTGCGGTTACAAAACGTATCTTGGAAGAAACGTAGAAAATTTTGTAAATGTTCACATATTGCATCATAATTACCTTTGTCGTATAAGTGCATAGTTTTTTCGCGCTTATGCTGCAAAGCTGGAGCAAAGCGAAAAGAAGCATGGATGACCTTTTGGTCGCTTATTTCTCTAAGAAAGGTAATGGACGACAAACTGTCTGGACAGTTCACCAGTACTAGGTCTAAAGTGTTTGCAGTGTCTTGGGTAACACGGGTTGGCTCTGATACAAGTTGTGTTAGATTAAAGTTGAGGCAAACGTCCAGAAAATCTCTTGCTTTGGTTTGGCTTACTAAAGAGAGTACGGTGCTCCGCCAATCAATGTCTGGCAGGTCAAAGTCTTCAAAAAGAAGAAGGTGAGTTAAGCATGATATCTCTTTACTAAGCCATCAAGTCACTATCAGCTTCAGTTCACAGTCTCTTTTTTTTTTCTCAGTGAACGAACTTATTTGACTGATACACGTACCAACTGCTCATAGAGGGTTCTGTAGTGCATTCCGCTGTCGTGTTTTCAGGAACTGTCTCCCTGGCAATCATGCGAACATGAAATCCAACTTTTTTTTGTTGGTTGAAGCGCTGCCTGTAAAAACAAGCCACACTTCAAATCAGAACACGAACAGCGAGCATGTTCCCAGCGGTGGAATATGATCACGTATACTCAATGCCGTGTTTATTTTTACATGTGATATGGAGCGATAAAGGGGCCCTGAAACACTTTTTAAAGAAACAATGAAATGAATTCAATAAAAGAGCTTATTACGTAGCAAATCAAATTTCACAAAGAGTTCAAGAATTCATCCAGTATGGCCGGAGTTACAAAGATTTTTCGCACGCTGTTCTTGCAATCTCTCTTGTCATCACAACAAAAGCGTTGGAATCTAAGCACAAGGAATCGGCATGGACAAGGAAAATCAGTCATGTGCACCTCGTGACCTTGAGCACTTTTTTCTTTTCTTTTCGTCGAACACACGGTTTTTTTCATGTGACCTAGTGCGCACCCGTGGGCAAGTCATGGTCTTCAGCGGTTATTCCTCTAATGACCGCGTGGGCCAAACTTAAATTAGACATTTGCTGATAAAAAGCCTTCTACGAGTGATTTTTGAGCTTCAATCGTCATTTGTCGAGAAAACGGAAAGCTACCTTTAGCTGACTTTGATCATTTACTGTGTATTCAAGGCCACGTGCTACGCCAAAACATTCGGCTCGTGCGTTCTCGGGAGCTTCTATTGCCGATCGGCTGCATTTTCCGACCATTCTCAGAAAGTGTTGCAGGGCCCTTTCAACTCTTTATCGGTGTTGCTCACTTAAGTTGAAGTATGCAGTACATTGTTCGATAATTCAGCACCACGTCACTGCAGTACCAAGTTAACTTCGTTGTTGAAAAGGTGTGCCTATAATAAAGCTCTTGTAGTTTATGAAAGGGCTAAAGTTTGCATGAGTGAATATGACGGGCTTCAATCGCAGCGGCCAAATATTTAGAATTGGAAGTTTGTTGCTCACAATTTCACAAAAACTTCGCACACACTGTGTAGGCCCTTACCCATTGGATAGTGAAGTTGGGTCCGAAAAGATACAATATGTAAGGGGAAAAAGCATAACATAAGAAGTTATATAATGTCAATAAAGAATCCGAAAAGAAGCACAGTACATGAAATAACCACACGCAGAACAAAAAAGAAATAAAAAATAACGACTTGTACTTATTTATTGAAATTAGGACAGCAATCTCACTAAACATGACCGGTCAATAATAAATCAGAACATTCCTCTAAATACTGTTTTTCTAGTGTCTATGTGAACTTTGAACACACTTTTATTTCAAAAGGTTTAGCATTCCAGATCTTAATACCGGGAAGCTCTAAAATCCAATCACCCTATACGTTGTTCGTGGAATATTCCATTTAGCAAAGGTTAGTTGTCTGGTAAAACGGGAAAAAGCAGAGAACAGCGACACATTGAAAGGGTGGTTGTAATTATAACCGTGTATACATATTTGGCTAGTTTTGATTTGCATAGCATATCGAATGGCAAAATGCGTAATCGGGAAAACACAGGTTTACTGGGGTCATTATACTTGGAATGAGGAATTATTCTTACAGCCCGTTGTTGAAGCCGTCTAACTGGTTTCAGGTAAGTTGTAAACGTGCCGCCCCAAGAATCAATGCAATATGAATTATGACAATGAATGAAGGCATAATAAAGTATTCGTAGAGTAGTGCTTTAAAGTTTTGACGAGCTTGAGTAAGAGCATGACATGCTGAGGCTAATTTGGAACACACCTTCTGAATCTGCATCTGCCAATGTAAGTTATTATCTATAGTGGCACCAAGATATTGAATTGCGGTTACTTGCTCGATCACAGAATCGTTAATGTTAGTGTGTATATCATTAGCAGTAATGTATTTTAGTCCAGAGTGAAATGTAACACATATGGTCTTACCGGTATTCATAGATAGCTTACTATTGTATAACCAATGAGCAACCTTATCTAATTTGGTGTTAAACTTCCACACAAGATCACCTAGATTTTGACCTGTTACTATGACACAAGTATCGTCAGCGTACATCAGTATGTTAGAAAACTGCAATATCCGCGGAAGGTCATTTATATACAAGGAGAACAGCAATGGTCGCAGTACCGAATCTGGGGACCACCAGTATTCAAGGGACTCTTAGAAGACAAGAAATCATTATTAATACAGCCTGTTTACGACCTTTCGAATAGTGTGAAAAAAGTTCTAAAATGGTACCAGAGAAACGGTAGAGTGTTAATTTATTTAGCAGTATTCTGTGGTCTACGGTGTCAAACGCTTTTTTAGGTCTACAAAGATAACTTATGCTAACTTGTTTTCATTCAAAGCTATGTTTTTTAATTGCGTAAGTGTCAAAACAGCAGTGGACGTAGAATAGTTTAGTCTCAATCCGTGTTGCTGTTATGATAGTATGTTATATTTCGCAATAAGTTTATAGAAACTATTGGCAAGAATTTTTTGAAGATATCATTAATTATGCTCAAAACAGAGGTCAGATAGTTGGACGGTGAAGAATAATTGCCACTTTTAAATGTTAGAATAACCTTTGTAATTTTTAAACAAAAAGGGTAAATGGCTGCTCTCACAGAATGGTTAAAAAGGCGACACAAAACCGGTCCGAAGACGTCTAAATTTTCTTAAGAAGCTTTACGGCTATCCCATCACGGCCTGCCAATTTACTAATTGGCATATCCGACACAATAGATCTGATTTCCTCAAGGTTTATCTGGTGTTGAAATAATGGAGGCAAAGTAAGGGTTCAACTGGATGATTAAACTGTATTGGAGTCGATAACATCAGGAAGTACCTTAGAAGGCGGAGGGTGGTCGAGAACGCCACTTACGCTTTGACAAAGTTTTTTTTTAATTACCAATCACCTGTTCTATTTGTTCGCCATAATAACTCTTTTCACTCATTCTCATCATTGTCACTGTTGTATTACGCATTACTTCAAAATGACGCAAAAAGAATTCATTGTGCTTCTGTCGTTTCCATTTGTCGTGCCAGTAATCCTTGTGCCTTATGACCTGCAAGATTTCTTTATTGGTCCAGAGACATAACGTTGTTTTTCGTGAATGAACCAAAACTTTTATGCTGCTTATTATAATTGCGTTTTTGAGAAGAAAAAATGTTATCAAATTTAGTATGAACGCCATCATTGTACCTTTGAGCAAAAATAGATTCAAGAAGAATATTTCTTAAAGCTACGTAGTCTATGTTGGTTACAAACTTCGGCCCACCACGTTTTTTTTACTCTAGATGCGACCAACAGAGACAAATATGGGAAAATGACCTGTGATAGGCTTGCCATACACTCCACTACTAATATTTTTCTCGAAATTCGTCAGCACGTGGTCAATCACTGAAGCAGACGTTGCCGTTATTCGAGTTTGTATGGTGATGAGATTGCGAAAACGATATGATTTTAGTAAGTACGAGTGGTCGTCATGGACTGAGCTACGGGTGTGAATGTTCATATCATCATCATTAACACTAGATTGTTTGACGTTGTTTCTTAGGTGACACAGAATAATTTCAAGTGTTTCAAGAAAGCAGGAAGAAGACGCATTAGGGGGATGAAAAACTACGCCCACTGCAAGTGAGGATTTCACCCTGACGAATAGTGACTCGATAGCACGTGTAATGCACGATAGTGAAGGAAGGATTGTATACGAAATGCTTATTTTTAACAAAAAGAGCAATACCACCTCCGTAAGAACGAGAATCACGAGACTGAAATAGCATTGTGTAATCAGGAAAAACAATGTTTTGATTTCTTTTTAGCCAAGTTTCAGTGACAACAATTACGTCAAAGCGTTGTGGTTGCCGGGAAATATATGCGAGGAGCTGCTTAAAGTTTTTTGCATGCTGCGAATGTTGCTGCAAAATATCGATATGCTTCTGCTACTGTGGTTGTCTTGGCAATTTAGGTGAGACATTTTGTTTGAACTGGGTACGTGCGCTGGGTGTAGGCACACGCGTATACCTAATCCACACCACCAATGTCGTCCTCGCATGCAACATGAAACACGCACAAACTTTCACGAAGGTCCTACTTACGTGGTCACTGAATCTTGCAATTGTGTATGTGGCACCTTCGGCCGAGCGATAAGCTTTGCCAAAGACTTCATGTTATATAGCCGAAAAACTAGACGCGTAGGAATGTTCTGGGAAAGTTGGAAGAAAAAGCTTTGATTTACGAAGGCATCTGAATAAACAATATACACGATCCACGCTCTCCGGCAGAGTGTCCTAAATTATTTAAATGACCTGAAAAATCTGCACTACGTGAAATGGTACCGGTATCTTATCAGTACATTCTTGTGGATCTTCACTGCATTAAACCGCAAAACTGCATCACTGCAAAAAATATTGTGCGTCACGCACACGTCTCTAAATGTAAAAATGAACACACAATGACGGAAAGGAGAGAATTAGCAGAAGTTGGAACACGAACGCGAGTCAAGCAGAATATAGCAGCAAGAGTGTACACTTTTTTAACCTTCTGCAAAAACCCATGCATGTAGAATATATCTTAAACCATCAGCAGGTATTTGTCGTTGTTTTGGGGTATTAAATTAGTCATCAAACAAAAAATAAAGACTTCCTGAACACGCCAGCAATGTGTACCGCTTGACATTAGAAAAACAAAACATCCAGACGGCAGATAATGATGCAAACTGAGCAAATCAAGAACGGCTTTCCCCAAAATGTTTCGAGAAAATCTCACAATTCATTACAGTGTCTTCTCTTCACGGCTATTACATACATAAATATTACCTGCCGTGTGTTTTAATCAAGTGGCGTGATCGTATGGAATCTTTTGCAGCCGTGCAATCATGCGCTACCTGGTTGACATGTATGCGCCTGACCACTCACTGTACCCCAAGGACGTCCGTAAGAGAGCACTGATTGACCAGTTCCTGGATTATGACCTGGGAACATTCTATCGCAGCATCGCCGATTACTTTGTGAGTGACTCTTGTTCGGTAAAATTCCTCTCACTCAACACAGTTCCGCACTTTCAACTCGGATGTAGAGCAGATTACAAATGAAGTTCACATCTTAGCTTCACAAGACACATTGAATTTGGGTGAGTGCGATGATTCATGTTGAAGCAATTGTATGTGTTGGTTGAAGGCACCTCAGATTTATGCTTGAGAAGCCAACGGAATCAACACCGATGCCATCTGTATGATTAGTGAACACAAAAAACTGCAAAAGCTAGAGGTGCACTGAAGCTTGAAATTCCTTATTTTACTTGTGCTATTCGTTAATCTTCACATTATTTCCTTTTAGCGGTCTGCAACTTCCTTACCTTAGCGACATAATATACATTAGTGCGTTTCTGCTTGAGGAAGTCTATGCAATGCTTATAAATTTTAACATGTAGGGTTTTGCAACCCAAAAGTAAGACATGATTATTGATTGATATGTCGGGTTCAACGTCCCAAAACCACCGTATGATTATGAGAGACGCCGTTGTGGGGGGTTCCGGAATTTCGACCACCTGGGGTTCTTTAACGTGCCCCTAAATCTGAGCACGCGGGCCTACAGCATTTCCGCCTCCATCGGAAATGCATCCGCCACAGCCGAAATTCGATCCCGCGACTTGCGGGTCAGCAGCCGAGTACCTTAGCCACTCGACCACCGCGGCGGGGGTAAAAGTAAGACTGGAATATGAGGGACGCCGTACTGGAAGGCTCCACAAAATTTGACCATCTGGTGTTCTTTAATGTGCACAGTCATTGTCCAATACATATATCTTTACTTCTCGCCTCCATCGAAATGTGATCGCCGCTGCCGAGATTGGAACCGAGAGCTTCGTGTCAGCAGTCGAACACTGTATCCACAGATACACTAAGGCAAACGTGTCAGCAAATACAATAAGGTGTATCTTCATTTCATGTTGTGCCTTGTGAAGTACTCTGCTATCAATTTCACATCAAGCTCCACGGTCCATTTCGCATTTGTTCATGTTGAATTGTAGGTTATGTATACCATGCAGTGTAGGTACAGACTTGAGAAACTCTATCCTTTAAAAGACTAAGCTACGCAGAGCAGTCCCTGCCAAAACACTTGGGTAAGTAAAGCAATAAGCTAGCGCTTTACAGAAACATTTATCAAAACTGAAAGCGTGTTGTCAAGAACCATTTTCACAATCTTGAAGAACGACCTAAATAAAAATATACCTCTGCATTCTACGAGTCAAACGCATGCATCATTTCAAACCGTGTCATATTGATGAACACCGCATGTTCAAATGAATTCAGTTTAAGCACACATACTCTTACAGTATTGAATTGTAGTCCTAAAACGAAACACTGTGACATTACATGCATTCATTTGTAAATTTTTATACGCTGTACTATCATACGCGCTTGTCTGAAAGTCTCATTTTTTTGCAATACGTATCCAATGCCGTGTTTGTGAAGTCGGAATTTCGTAATGGTTAACTGAACCATTTTTGACGCATTCATACCACATACATCGAGTGAAATCGCCTTCCGGCAGTAACGGCTTAAATTAGACTGCGAGACGCTCCTGCATGCTCTAACAGTGACGTCATAACTGTCTTCCGGATTCAGATTTTCTTGCCCCCTGCACTGAATAGAAAACCGGTTGTTTCAAACTGGTTGCCCCACCGCGGTCGCTAAGGTACTCAGCTGCTGACCCGCAGGTCGCGGGATAGAATGCCTGCTACGGCGCCTGCGTTTTCGATGAAGGTGGAAATGACGTGGACCCGTGTGCTCCCATTTGAAAGCACGATGAAGAGCCCCAAGTGTTCGAAAACTCCGGAGTTCTCCTATATAGCGTCTCTCACAATAATATGGTCATTTCGGTAATCACCCCCCCCCCCCCAACAATGAAGAATCACACTGGTTAACGTCTCTGCATGTCTTTCTATCTCTCTCATTTTGCCTTCTTAGCGAACACAGTGTAATTGCTATGCTTCATTTTACATTTCATATGACGTTATTCCACCTTCCACTGCTTTACTGTGTTACTCATGTATTTTCATTTTTTCGTGACCCAAGTTCTTTGCATAGCATCATTATTGATTTAATTTGTGTGTTTTACTGTAATATGACTGTATAAATACTATGCAATTTCCTTCTAGGCTAATATTGTGTACAGGGATGACCGCATCTTTTGTGCGTATAAAAACTCCCCATTATAATGCTCATTCACCCTGAGGATAGCTAAATAATTATTTAAATAAACAAATAAATAAATATATAAATAAAACGACACTCAAGTTGTTCTTTTATTTATGATAACCCTGTAGGCCTCAAACGTCGAATTTGCCAGCTTAGACCAAGTGAAGTGCAGTGTGGCTCATATCTGCTCGGACAGGTACCGAAGTAACACCAGGTGTTGTAAAGGTCCCTCACACGCACATTCTGTACACGCCAAGAAATATGCGAAAAAATCGCCAAGATAGGTGGTCATTTTGCTTGTGATGGGTGAAGTTTCTGCCGAAGATGCATGAATTATGCCATTGAGGGGATGGCAAGTGTCCGACACTCACTGTAGCGACAAGATGAAGCGACTACGCTTTTTAGTTGCCTTCCATGCAGCAGGTGGTGGACTTGACGCGTCCACAATCACTTCCCTAGATCCGCAGCACAGAACGCAGAAAGGGTCAATTCGCGGTATCGAAGGAAAATAAAAACACCCGGACTGCGCAGATCACGCAGCATAGTTACAACCGAAGCTGGAACAGTGGCCTTTCAGAGCCTTTTATGAGCTCTCTTTGGGTAAATGCTACAAGCACACTTGCTGAGTACCCACTAGGAAATTATTAATGGTGATTTCTGGGTAGTAGGCAGGCATTCACTATGCCATCCTTCGTCATTCTTCTGAGAATTATGGTATTCACCAAACGCTTGCAAATAAATTCGTGGCGATTGTTCATGCAGTGGCTGACGACGATGGGGAATCATGCCTGAAGTCGGTATGCGCCATAGTTTATGGGTGATGAAGAGCAAGCTTTTGTGATTGCTTTGAACGTTGTACGACCCAATAATTACGCTGTTCGCAGTGTGTGATGGCTGGTTGATCTTTTCCTGTTCTGAAATAATTTATTACTCGCATATTGACTCGATTATTTTCCCGACATCAAGCCTGCCTAAGAGAAGTTCGCAAACACGTTTTAAGCACAGGCGTGGCTCAGTAGCAGAATATTGGGCTGGCACGCAGCGATCTAGGGCTTAAACTCCACTGTGCCCTTGGCTTTTTTAATTTACTGATATTGTTTTTCTTATTTTTTGCGAAAAAGGTTATGGACACCGGTGATGGCGGCCAACTACGGCACTACGAGCGACCCGTGTTGTAATCTCATAACAGCTTTCGCTGTAGATTTATTAAAATAAACACTATCGTGCCAATTGAAACACTGGCAGAAAACGCTTGCTGTCTACCGAAGGTTATGTGGTGTAGGCTGGAAATATACTATCACACTTGTAATCTGGACCACGTATAAATCAACGATATTCGACAACATAGAGTAGAGAATTTCAAAGCTCGTTAGCTTGTGGCACTGCTACGTGCAGCAATTCACATGCCTAAAGCATTGTGATAAGTTACACACTGGTGAGGAGAGCCTCGATTTGTGTACAGATGAGCCTTAGGACTGTGTGAATCGAGTTTCTGTGCTTTCACAAAATTATGTAAAACATTTTACTGCTCTTGAAACGAAGGCTTCAGGCAGCGATTCTAGGAGCGTTCTTTTTAAAGAGACACTACAGGCCGCAATAGGTCGACGTAGATTGTTAAAATAGTGGTCCAGAAACCTCGCAGTGTTACTTTTGTGACAAGGAAGGGATTATTTTGAAATATTATCACGTTTTAGTGGTCCGCATCGGGTTAGCGTACTTCGAATTACCCGCCTCAAGAAGCGGAACGTCTAACGTCACTGCTGTCGTGCACAAAGTTGCCCGGCTTTACAGCACCTCCGCGAACGAAAGCAGGGGGAGCCACAGCAGCAACAACAGCCATTGATCAATTTCCTGCCATTGGCTCTGAAATTGCAGACATGTTTGGTTCAACTGGGCCCCACTAGATGGCATGACCTGCCCAGTTGAACCATGCGAAAATTGAGTTTTTGAACTACTCGAGCCATCCTGATAGTAACGTCCACTGGTTTTTTTTTTTCATGAATCAAGTAGAAACAAGCAAGCAGCATTTTATTGCGTCTCTTGATGCACAGAACCTTCTTAATTAAGCTCAGCTAGATCCTATACTAGTGATTCATTGTGGGCGGTTCGTCTGATACCATCAGGATCGTTTTGAAAATATCTTACTGCGGCGCATGTTTTTTTGTGCTTATACTCGAATTGCTCGGTAAGTAGGGCAACGCTGTCGGTAATATTGTCGTTTCGAATGTTGTCATACAATAAACTTTTTTTTCTGACGTAAACTGTTATTTGACTTCAGTGTCTCTTCAATTGAACAAACATCAATTGGGTTTTTAATACATTTGGTAGACATTAAAGAAGTTTAGCGTTTCTTAACTTTTTATACCGTCAAGATTTTCGTAGACAAAAGTAATCAAACTTTATAACACTGCTAAATTTATGAGCATCCACTTTCAGGCTTTCGGGAATGTCAAAAAGCCAGTGGGCTATTCGAAAAGTGACTACAAGTCACAGATTCGACCCTGCCACTTTTCTGCAAAATTTAAAATGTTGAGCATGATTTTTTTCAGTACTGCCATGATTCATGTCTATAGAATTCTTAAGATGTATGCGACTGCTGAAAGAGACACTAAAAAGGGTTCGAGGAAAATATGGCATTAGCGTTATGTTTTTCTTTTGTTTTCGAACGTACTTCTTAGACCTATACAGCCAAGCTTTATAAATTTATTTTTACAACACACAAGAAAATTATTTTAAAAAGGTGGCTCATATTTAGAGAATACTGGCTTGCTAACACAAGAAGAACAACTTTTCTAGGCTGTCCAATGCTGAGAGCATTACCTCAAGCGTACATCTTGATACGTGTACTGTAGGAAGATATGAAGTAACAATTGTATAATGTCATCGTAATGAAAAACCAGAAAAAGACTACCTAATCACGAGAGAAGTTCCTAAGTGGCGTATATATATATATATATATATATATATATATATATATATATATATATATATATATATATATATATATATATATATATATCCTTCATTGATACCGAAATAGGTCTGTCATTCTTGAGAAACAGGATGCAGAAAGCAGCTATGATTTCTTCCTAATATCTTCCTAATCTTGCTATAAAGCATCCTGCTTTATACGATCTACAAAACTTAAAGGGCTGCTTGTGCATCACTTCAAGAAAGCGTGAACCCAAAAGAGAATATTTTGCTCTTAGTTCATGCATTGACCCCACCGTGTCGCTATTTGAAAGCTTTCTGAATTAAATGTACTTTGACACCGCCTCCCCAGATCGGAGAGACTGCAACCTTTCTGCGCCTATCCACGTTGGTTGTGTAGACGTCCCGGCGCTCGGTTGCTGAGACGAAGGTGGCCGTATGGAATTCCGCTACTGGTGGCCGCCTTTTAGACGGGGACCAAACTGATATTGATACGTGTATGGAACTGTCGCCCCGACACAGCTGAATTGGCACCCAAATGAAGAAGACGACAACGTGGTTGTTGTAGGTTGGACTCTCGAGCTTCTCCCGTTGGCCTGCATGACTGTGCGCTCTCTAAGCCGTTAGCAAGACCAGCTCTAGGTCAATAAATCTTCTCCGTAACATCTTTTGGTGGAAGGTGCGGGGTCTTCACATAACCTGGCTCTGGAACTCCGCAGTGGACGCCAGCTTTGTCCAGCCGCGATGCCTGAAACCGGCACTCAGGCCTCGCCATCCGCGCAGGCTCCATCACCTGTGATTCCCCCCCCCCGTCTTCTCGACCCTGGCACGTTTTCCGGGATGGACAGCACGGACGTTGAAGAATGGCTCGCATTATTCGAGCGCGTCAGCAAGCACTACAGGTGGGACGAAACGCTTATGCTGGCAAACATTCTATTCTACCTACGGGGTACGGCACGTGCCTGGTATGAGACGCATGGAGAAGAACTAACCAGCTTGGACACATGCAACCAAAAGCTTCGCGATTTGTTCGGTCGGTCAGTTGCTCGTCAGGTGGCAGCCAGGCAGGAACTCGCATCACGTGTTACATCATCGACGGAGTCGTACGTCACGTACATTCAAGACGTACTGGCACTGTGTCGGAAGACTGACAAAAACATGTCCGAGGCGGACAAGATCACCCACGTGTTGAAAGGCATTGCTGATGATGCTTTCAAGATACTAATGTGCAAGAACTGCGCCACTGTCGACTCCATCATATCTGAATGCCGACGATTCGAACAAGCTAAAAGCAGGCGAATAACCTACCACATCACGACACTACCAAACACTGCTGCGACTTCGTCTTGCGAGAATTCTGCAGCGCCCCGTTCACTTGCGCCTCCTGCCAATATCGCAAGGACTGCTCTAATTGACACTGGTGCCCAAGTATCTGTTATGAGTTCTACACTTCGATCTCGCCTGAAAAAGGTTCTCATACCGGCTATGTTCTCTACTGTTCGAGTTGCCAACGGAAGTCGAACATCGGTGCTTGGTATGTGCACTGCCCGCGTCACTGTTGCTGGCCACCACACTTCCGTTCTCTTCGCAGTCCTCGATGCTTGCCCACAAGACGTCATCCTTGGAATTGACTTCTTAACCGCCCACTCCGCCATCATCGATTGTTTTACCGGCATCTTACGGCTCGAATCGCCTTTGTGCACCGATTTCACTTCTCCAAGTCGCACTCGGCTACGATCCGTGGAGTCTCTACGGCTACCACCCCAGGCTGCTATGCACATTCCTCTGTCGCTCTTCCCGTCCGTTCCTGATGGATACTATCTGGTGGCTCCCCTCATTGATTTGACCCTTACGCACAACATCGCACTACCACATACTATTGTGGTTGTTGCTAACAACACGGTGCTACTTCCAGTTCTGAACTTCTCTACGTCGACCCAAGTTCTTCCCCAAGGCATCACTTTAGCCGATCTTTCCACCCTTGATGAATGTTCGATTTGTTCTTTTACCCCTGACACTAAAACCATGGCGAAACCTGTCATCACGTCGCAATATAAGGCGTTCCTCGACAAAATGATATCCAGCGACCTCTTACCTTCCCAAGTTGCAGCGCTCCGGGGTGTTCTATTTTCTTACCTGGATATCTTTGACGTCGACGACCATCCCCTGGGCCGCACGAGTGCCGTAAGCACCGCATCGACACCGGCGACGCCAGTCCACTCCAAAAACGCCCTTATCGCGTGTCACTTGCTGTGCGCCAAGTTATACAGACGGAGGTCGAGAAAATGCTGAGTAAAGACGTGATTGAGCCTTCATCGAGTCCTTGGGCATCCTCTGTGGTCTTAGTTAAAAAGAAGGACAACACCTGGCGCTTTTGCGTCGACTATCGCCACCTGAATCGGATCACCAAGAAGGACGTTTATCCTTTACCCCGAATCGATGATGCGCTCGACTGCCTCCACGGCGCCAACTACTTCTCGTCCCTCGACCTTCGATGCGGATACTGGCAAATTTCGGTCGACGACCGCGACCACGAAAAGACAGCATTCATCACACCCGACGGCCTTTACCGATTCAAGGTCATGCCTTTTGGGTTGTGCAATGCCCCGTCTACTTTTGAGCGTATGATGGACTCTCTTCTTCGCGGTTTCAAATGGTGGACCTGTCTTTGCTATCTGGATGATGTAATCATTTTCTCGCCCTCCTTTGAAAGCCACCTGTCTCGTCTCTCGGCAATTTTGGACGTTTTTCGTTGCGCTGGACTCCAACTGAATTCGTCGAAATGCTCATCTTGACGCCAGCAGAATAAACTACTCGGCCACCTTGTTGACGCCACTGGTGTTCAACCCGACCCCGACAAAGTTCGTGGAGTCCGAGAATTCCCGGTTCCGCGTTCCACACAAGAAGTTCGCAGTTTTATTGGGCTCTGCTCATACTTCCGCCGCTTTGTCTTCAACTTCACGGATATTGCTAGGCCGCTCACAGATCTCCTAAAAAAGAATGTGGCCTTTTCTTGGGGAAGGGACCAAGAACATTCCTTCGCGTCACTAATTACCACCCTCACATCACCACCTGTGTTGGCTCATTTTGATCCAGCGGCTCGAACAGAGCTTCGCACCGATGCAAGCGGCCATGGCATTGGTGCTGTACTCGCTCAGATACTGAATGGCACCAACCGTGTGATAGCCTACGCTAGCCGCCTTTTGTCGCAAGCGGAACAAAATTATTCCATCTCTGAGCGGGAATGCTAAGCCCTCGTTTGAGCTATTGCGAAATTCCATCCGTACTTATACGGACGTCCGTTCCCAGTCATCACGGACCATCATGCGCTTTGCTGGCTGTCGACGCTTAAGGACCCTACAGGAAGACTCGGCCGATGGGCACTTCGATTACAGCAGTACACGTTCTCGGTTGTTTACAAATCTGGAAAGCTGCACAGCGATGCTGACTGCTTATCCCGGCACCCCATTGATTCACCTAGCTCCACTGATTTGAAATCCGATGCCTGAGTTTTAGCCATCACTGACTTTCTGAACGTGGCCGACGAACAGCGCTGAGATCCATCGCTGCTCATCATCATTGACCACTTTCATTCGCGTTATGCTTACCCTTCCCTTAGCAGATACCTACTTAGAGACAACGTTTTCTACCGCCGCAACTTACACCCCGACGGCGCGGAACTTTTACTCGTCGTACCGCATCACCTGCGAAAGGATGTTCTGCGACAAGTCCACGACGCTCCAACTTTTGGACATCTAGGAGTCTCCAGAACTTACGACCACATTCGACGACGAGTATTCTGGAAGGGCCTCTACCGCTCTGTTCGCCGTTACGTCGCATCATGCGACCTCTGCCAGCGCCGAAAGAAGCCTACGACTTCCCCTGCCGGTCTTCTTCGACGTATTGAAGTTCCAGCCGAGCCATTTTATCGAGTGCGGTTGGACTTGCTAGGTCCCTTTCCTACTTCTACA
Organism: Rhipicephalus microplus; assembly: GCF_043290135.1. Taxonomy (NCBI): domain Eukaryota; kingdom Metazoa; phylum Arthropoda; class Arachnida; order Ixodida; family Ixodidae; genus Rhipicephalus; species Rhipicephalus microplus. The sequence continues at coordinate 240,825,788 of NC_134702.1, forward strand.
ACTGGAAATAAATGAATTGTAGTGGCCCCAGACTATGCCATTCGGTATGCAATCACTCGAGCACTACCAACCAGCTGCGCAACTGACGTTGCCGACTTCCTGCTGTACGACATTATTCTCCAGCATGGCGCTCCGTCTCATTTGCTCACAGACCGTGGTCGCTACTTTCTACCTCGTGTGGTTGATGATCTACTCCGATCTTGTGCTACCCGTCACAACTTCACCACATCTTACCACCCTCAGACTGACGGCCTTACGGAGCGCCTAAACCGCAGATTGACAGACATGCTTGCCATGTACGTGTCTAGCAACCACACTGATTGGGACATAGCTCTTTGGCTTGTAACCTTCGCCTATAACTCGTCGCGTCATGAAACAGCGGGCTACTCCTCTTTTTATCTACTCTTCGGACGTCATCCCTTACTGCCTTTCGACACACTGCTTTCATCAGACCACCCATTCTCCACTTCGTACGCTCAGGATGTGATCACCCGGGCCCTCACGGCACGCGCGGTAGCACGCGCTTGGTTATCGTCGTCGCAGAGAGCACAGAAGTACCTTTATGACCATCGACATAAAGATGCCGTTTTTTCTGCGGCATCTCTTGTTCTCCCGTGGCACGTAGCACGTAGCACGTAGCACCTACTGAAGCACGTAGCACGTACCTAAATTTAGCTACAAGCCTACGTACTTCGGGTACTCGAAGTTTCACGAACCCTACATCCACTACAGTGTCTCTATTATTCATATCGTGGTATTGAGATTGAATCCCCCAACGATTCCTATTCTTAGCCTTGTGCCCCTCCCCCAGTTTTCACTGCCTCTGTCATCGGCACACTTTTGACCAAGTGACATGGCCACGTTTGGGAACGTAATCACGTGAGGCAGATTTGTCGCATCACACGTGTTGACTCCCCCACAGTGGCCAGACCGACATTTGAGGCCAACGGCGAATCTTCGCATTTGAGAAGGCATCGAAAGCATTCGCCTTAAGGATGCTCACCGACGTATGTTTCGCTCATTCGAGAGTGAATGCACAAAACACGCATGGACTCTCTTTTTTTTCGTTCATGCCAGGCATAGAACGAGGCACCGATTTTCTTTGACTTAATAATTAATCCCTTCAGCGAGTGAAAACAATAACGTATATCACTTGTGCAGATGAGGTCAGCAAGTACGCTACGCTCTATGGGATAAAGCTAATGCCATCTAGTTATTTTGACTTCTTGTGTCTCGATCAAGTGATTATGCGTACTATTCTAACTCCCCTTTCTATAAGCCAGTTGGTGAATAAACAAAATACGCGCACAGCACCGCGAAATAGCACGTATTTAGATTAACGAGTTTCGCGCACGCTAGCGGGGTACCCAAGTCGACATTTCGTTTAGGTATACTTCGTAGTTTCCTCTCGATTTGGGCTGGCTACAAGCCATGCGCAACGAAGCGGCACACCTGATAATTTGTGATCTCATTTCAGTACTCCTACCTCCTCAAAGGCGAACCTAAAAGTGTGCAGAAAGAAGAGACCTTTCGCAAGAGCCTACGCTCTGTGGATACCCTTCTTGGAGACAAGCCGAGGCGTTTCCTCACAGGACCACAGATGACGTTGGCTGACGTGGCGCTCATGGAGTCTCTCACTCTTCCTGAGGTCAGTAGTGTGTCGTAGCAAGTCAGCCAGATTATGAAGCTGGAAATTTTTTCCTGCGTGATATTAGCAGAACTGATCTCCGAGTAGTCAAGTATTTAGTTTGCGCTATTGTGTAAAACAGTATGAGCGAATGAGTCTTCGCTTTGAACTGTGAATCAGTTTACGAAGCGGTTCATCACTAGGCGATCTGGAAAACTAATCATCATCACGAGCAAGGTCTGTACCACAAAAGTTGAGTAAATTGCTCTATTCACTTCTGGTCCAGTAAAGATAAATAAGCCAACAGTTAGCATAACAAAGTACTGCTAAGTGATGACAACGCGCTGAAGACCTCGATCGTGTGTCATGCGAAAATTTTAAGAAACGGGAAAGGAAACGGGGGCTGCGAGAAAACCCGAAAAGATTGAAAGTTTACTCCTACTGTGATGTGCCTGTAACTTTATGAAAGCTGAAAACGTTTGGTATCAGTGTGAGTTTCTGTCTACGGAGTCCGAACAACCATGTGGGGTACGTGACTGTCTATGGTATACCTCGAACTCCTGCATGCTGACAGTCAACGTAGAAAGAACCTTGCGTCACCTTTATAAAGCGTAGCAACAGCCTATAGAAGCTACCATGACCTTTAACTACCTGGCCTAGCCAATACAAAAAAAAACGTGCACAACATTCGACTTCTTTGGATCATGAGTGCAAGAACTTCGGAGAAAAAATATCGTCTAAGCTGCTCCAAAGAGTGTGATTGAAGTGAACAGACACAAAATACAACATGGCCAGTGGAAGGACATGTGCCAATCATGATAAATCGGCCTCCTGTCCCCTTAAGGCTAGTAGTGATGCAGCAGGCGTCGTTCTCTGGTAGACCTGCGAAAAACAATTTCGCCAGTATTGGACTCTTTAGAACCGTCGGCTTTCGTGCCATTGTTGTCAATTACAACCTTATTGTAATCCCTATCTGGTCGCCTGTCTGCGTCTGGCGAACCTGGGTCTTGTATTCAGGTCACGGATGTTCCAGTTTTACCAGCTTCCGTCTGCGGTGCCTCCAACCTGGGCTCTTTCTCGACTTCCGCTTCCCTGTCGGCAAGTCGCGCGCTGTCGATCTCACTTGCTCTCAGGTGGGCGAAATGCCAGCAATGATTTTCGCTGTCTGGAGCCTTGATGGTTGCCTTCTGGCTTCGGGGGCTTGCCCAGCGCCAGCCATCCCCTGGGTCGTGTCTCGTAGTTCCTGTAGCAAACAGTCTCCTACTTGGCGTGTGGTTCCGGGATGATTACTACCTGCGTGAGAGAATGGGTGACATGACACGATGTTATCCAAATTTCATCGAGACTCGAAACCACGCGGCCCCACCACGGTGGTCTAGTGGTTAAAGCAGTCGGCTGCTGATCCGCATGTCGCGGGTTCGATTCCCGGCGGTGGCGGCTGCATTTCCGATGGATGTGTAAATGTTATACGCCCGTGTGCTCAGATTTGGGTGCACGTTAAAAAGCCCCAGGTGGTCGAAATTTCCGGAGCCATCCACTACGGCGTCTCTCATAATCGTATGGTGGTTTCGGGACGTTAAACCCAAAAATCAATCAGTCAATCAATCAATCAATCAATCAATCGAATTCACGCAGCACGAACTTTGATGTTTTACCACTGGGCAGGCATGAGACGACACTGCGACATATTTTGGTGTAATCAGCCTGCAGTGTAACACTGGCGTCCTTGCGCATTCTGCCCTTTCTGCTAGACTGTTGGACTGCGGTTGATACGACGTGGTGCGGAAGTGGCAAATTTCGCTTTCATTCCTGAGAGACTAAAAGTGAGCATTAGTGATGTCTTTGTCATTGATTGGTATGTGGTGCTGAGCGTCCCGAAACAGCGATATGAATATGAGAGATGCTGTAGTGGAGGGCTCCGAATGTTTCGACCACCTGGTGTTTTTTAACGTGCACCCAAATCTCAGCACACAGGCCTACAGCATTTCCGCCTCTATCGGAAATGCACCCGCCACAGCCGGCATTCAATCCCGTGACCAGTGGGTCAGCAGCAGAGTACCTTACACTAGACCGCTGTGGCGGGGCAATTTGCCACTACCAGAAACCCTTGTTTGGGCAGGTCAAACCTACTAAACATAGCTTTTAAGGCTTTGAAATTCCGTCCTACTCTTGCTATCTTCACTGCGCTAACCCCCATTCACTTCATATGCGAGCCAGCTGCCATGTGCAACATATTTCCACGAGCTCCTGACGTTGACGAAGGGAGCAGATTTCAGGTCGAAGATCAAACTGTTTATTTGGGCCGCAAAAGGGAAGTAGGATTACAGCAAGGCACCGGAATTGATAGTGACGAACAAAGCGTCGGCCGTAGATCCAATGGGAAGCGCTTAAGCGCGTCGGCCTTTATACACATGTCGTCAAATATTCTAGCGTTATCGCTAGTGGCCACGCAGGTTTCACAATAATCTGTAATGCTCGCGATGTGGGCGTAATCTTCAGAAATGATCTACTGCAGTACCGAAGCTTCTCTTAACACTGCAGGCATGGTTTGCGCTGACAATTACTGACAGTGAGACGGGGCGATACCATAATTTGGAATGTAGCAATACATCCATCAACCGGGCCACCATAGTTTACGTCCACCCTTGACCACTTTTCCTTGGGTTTTGGTCATGACACAGGCTATTTTGGAGCTCGCATGCTGCAGAGCTGCGCACTTAGGGCGCATATGTTTACCACACGTTCATTGTCCTGATCCAGCCCAGGATACCAAAATAGCACGCGAACTGCTTCACCGACGTTGTACCCCTATGCGTCTAGCGCAGCATGCCCAGTACAATAATCCGAGTGGCGACTGAAATTTTTGTTTTGTACTCGTTGTTTACGTGTAGCTACTGGGCAAAAAAGATCGACGCTGTACCCGTGGCACTGCTAAAGCTCGTTCCAGCTTGTCTGGACCCGGCAATGGCAGTAGTGGCTTGCAATCATTAGTTAGCGTAAAAAGTCTTACCCAAAAGGTGCTCACGAAATTCGGTGACCCGAAAGGCTATTGCCTGTGCTTGATGTTCTATCTGTGTGTAATTCCGCTCTGCTGCAGTTAAAGGGCGTGGTCACAATCACACTGACTTCGCATCTTCTGTGATTTTGCGGTATAAGAAAACCCCGAAGGCTTCAGACGGCGCATCTGTTTTTACCACGAGAGGCTTTTCCAAGTTGAAATACTCGGGGATCTTGACACCTAGGATGAGGCATTTCGTTGCTTCAAAAACGGTCTCTTGTTTTGCTCTTCACTGCCAATGGGCATTTTTCTTACAGTTCATACAAAGGCGCGAGAACCGTGGACAAGTTGCCAAGGAAAGCGTTATAATACGTCACAAAGGCGGCGAATGGTTGCAGCCCCAACGTGCATGTCGGGCTTGGAATTTGTGATTGTGCTTCAATATTTTCCTCTTTTGCAAACGTCTGTGCGCATGCGCAGTGCCCAAGATACTCAACGTCTTTCTCTTGTATTTTACGTTTGCTTGGAGCAAGCTTCAAACCATTGTCTTGAAACATCTGAAAGATTTCGTGCAGCTTTTCGCAGTCGTCTCGCTTTTCTGCCAATACCGCATCGTGCAAATAGCCTTAAACGCCTGGTGTTTCTGGAAGGGTGGCTTCCATGCATCTCTGAAAAATTGCTGAGGTGGACGCCACAACCAAAACGAGCCGGTTGTAGCCCAATAGACCATTTGCCATGCAAACTAGTGGAAGCTTCTTTGCGTTGTCATGTAGAGGTAGGCAACTGTAAGCGTCCTACACATCAATTGTGGAGGACAATTTGCCTCCATTTCAGTTAGCGAAAACATTTTTGATAGCGGAAAGTGGATATTTTCTTTCGTCTGGCTAGTAGAGTTTACTCACTTTGAAGTCAGCGCAATGCCGTGTAAACCAATTTTTTCAAATACCAGAACAATAGCCGTTTCTCTGTCAGCGGAAGCAACAGCTGTCAAGGTTCCTGTCTGAACAAGAGGATCTAAATATTCTCTTACGGCTTCTCGCTTTGCGCAAGGCGTGGCACACGCCCTAAGTAAACAATGTACAACACTATGGCGCAAGTGCCACACAACCGGAGGCTCTTTGACTGACCCTTGCTGTTCGAATAGACAGTGCTAAAACACGTCTAATGACTGCTGCTCTTGTTATTTATTTATTTATTTATTTATTTGCAATACCCTCAGGGCCAAACGGCATTACAGAGGGGAGTGGTTGCGAAAGAAAAGACAAACATTTCTACAAATGCAGCGGCGAAACTTACATCGAGCAGAAGACCTTAATTACACAGGTTGACTAACAGGCTTTATAGCAAACAAAAACGCGGGAATGATGAGAATTACATCAAGACAGGAAAAAAGCGACAAGAAAATAACTACTGTACAGGAACAACATAACATCGGGTAATACAATACTTTGTTGGCTGTAATTACACATAACTAGCTAAGACACTTTTGAAATGAAGGTGATTTACAATGGTTGCCACTGATGCGGGAAGCCGGTTCCAGTCCTCGGAGGTGCGAGGTATGAAAGACTGAGAAAAGGCGCGAGTCCTGCAAGAAGGCAACCCGACCTTATGGGAATGATCCAGCCGGGGTGAGATATAACTAGGAGGCAAGATAAGATCGTCCCGCAGCGATGTGTGATGAAATAGCTTGTGAAACAAGTGGAGACGAAACATTTTACGACGGGATGAAAGTGAAGGTAAGTTGAGGCCAGATTTCATGGCTGTTATGCTAGCTGTCCTGTTGTAATTAGAAAGTATAAAACGAATTGAGTTATTCTGTACCATTTCAAGAGAGTGTATCAGGTTGGCATGACTAGGATCCCATACTGCAGCGGAATATTCAAGTTTAGGTCGTATTAGTGTAGTGTAAAGAAGAAGTTTCAAGAAAGAAGGGGCTGTTGAAAAGTTGCGGCGGAGGTAACCTAACATTCGGTTAGCATTTTTAATGACGTAATTACAGTGAACAGTCCAGGTCAGATCAGTTGTTATATGCACCCCAAGGTATTTATAGTTTGTCACGGATTGAAGAGGGGTGTTATCAAGGTAATAGTTTGGAAGTTGATGGTTCGCTCTCGAAACACGTAAAAATTGGCATTTCTTATTGTTTAATTCCATGAGCCATGTTTTGCACCAAAGAGAAATGGAGTTAAGATCATGTTGAAGAGAGGTAATATCGCCATCACAAGTTATCTCTCGGAAGATTACGCAGTCATCCGCAAATAAATGAATATTGGAGGTAATGCAGGACGGTAAATCATTAATGTATATAAGAAAGAGCAGTGGGCCTAGTACGGAGCCTTGTGGTACGCCGGAATGAACGGCACTTGGTTCAGAGCTTACATTATTAACTGAAACAAATTGAGAACGATTTTTTAGAAAACATTCGAGCCATGTTAGAAGCCTGGGATTTATATTAAGTTCATTTAATTTGTGCAACAGCAAGTTGTGACAGACTTTATCAAAAGCTTTGGAGAAATCTAAGAATATGCAGTCGGCAGAGCTATTTTGGTCGAGAATAACGTTTAATTTGTGTGTAAAGGCTACAAGCTGGGTTTCGCACGAGAATGTTTTTCTGAAGCCATGTTGGTGACGCGTAAAAAACGAGTTAGACTCAAGGAAGGTTGCAAGGTTAGAGTACAAAATGTGCTCCAGTATTTTGCATGGAATGCTAGTAAGTGAAATCGGTCTATAGTTTAATGGGGAATGCTTGTCACCGGACTTGTGAAATGGTACAATTTTGCCAATCTTCCATTCGATTGGTAATACGCCTTCGTGAAGAGACTGTTGAAAAATTTTAGTAAGAATGATGGATGAGTAGGCACAGGTACCTTTAAGGAACTTGGTGGTAATCAGGTCGCAGCCCGGGGCGGATGAAAGTTTGAGGGACTTAATTATGTTTTCTACACCAACAGAATCTATCATAATTGGGAACATGACTGGGTAGTTATAGCATATCTTAGGTGGCAGAGGAACATTAATAGTGCGACAGAAATTGCCAGTGAAAGAGATGTTGAGAGATGAAGCGCACTGCTCAGGGGCTATAGCGTCTCCAGAGCCATTGATAAGGGTTATCGTTTGTTCACTACTTGGGTTTATGACGCGCCAAAACTTTTTAGGATCGTTGGATAGCATAGATGGAAGAGTGGTATTGATAAATGTGTCTTTAGCAGATTGGATGACTCTGATGTACTCAGCAGACGCTAATTTGTAGGCATTCCATCGGGCAGCGTTGTTAAAACGCTTTGCTAATCTGTATAGACGCTTCTTTTTGTTAGATAACCGTTTAATGTGGTTATTAAACCAGGGGGCGTGTAAGTTTGTAGTGATAGAGCGGACGGGGATGTATTTGTTGGTCAGTTCATCTACCTTACGTATAAACAGATTCCAATTAGTTTGGACAGTGCGTTCATCGAAACCCTCCAGAAAAGTGTCAAGAAAATTGCACAGGTCATTGTTAATGCCTTCAAAATTTGCTTTATTATAATCACGAATTATTTTGGTGCTCTTAAGCGGCTTCGGACGCGGGAGCTTAATGCTGAACGACAATAAAGAATGATCACTTAGGCCCGGTGCATAGGTAATGTTTGAAACAACGTCAGGACTGGTTGTTAGTACGAGGTCAAGGGTATTGGCGGTTGAAAATGTTGTTCTTGTTGGTTCATGAACTACTTGAGAGAAAGAAAATACAGAGCACAGGTCGACGAATTCTTTGGCTAATGTTGATAATGGAAGTACGGTAGGTGGCTCGGTAGCCCAATCAATATTAGGAATGTTGAAATCACCCAATAGAAATAAAGGCAGGCTAGGATAACGAGAAGAAACTGTATGTGTTATGTCATGAAGGTCATTTATGAAGTCGGAAGTGTGATCAGGGGGACGATAGCAAACGCCCACGATTATTTTCTGATAAGCAAGTTCAATGATGGCCCATAAAATTTCTAAGTTGCTTGGGATATGTATACAGTGGGATTTGAGGTCTTCCGAAATTGCCAAAAGGACACCGCCCCCTTGACGGTTATTTCTGTCGCAGCGATAAATTGTGAAGTTACGAGTGGTTTGAAAAATTTCGCTGTTCTGTACCTGCGAGTGTAGCCAAGTCTCCGTCAATACGACAACATCGGCGCGAGTCGTATCTATGGCAGAAGCTAAGGAATCGCGTTTGTTAATCACACTGCGAATGTTGGTGAAAAGAACTGATACGCAAGGAATGTGACGACCACCGCCCCTCACGCCCCCCTATGCGCTAGACGAATGCGCAGCACTCCCTTTGTGTTTTACCGGCGCTACCGGGGTAGCGGTTGCACTCACGGTATCAGTTACAGAATTGTAGATATAGTGTTTTTTGTTCATTACAAGCTTGTTGTACCGAATCTGAAAATCGTCTGTGTGAGTCTTGGCAAATTCGTACAATTTCTTTCTTGCGTGACGCGTGGTAGGCGAAAAGTCCTCGCTTACTGAGACGTCTTTTTCCATCAGTTTTTTGCGTACGGAGAGTATTTTGTTTTTAGTCTTAAAGTTCGAGAATCGCACCATAATTGGGCGACATTTACCTGGATGATATTGCCCCAAGCGATGCGCACGCTCAATTGCAGTCTCAGGTAACGGGTCTAAAACGTCACGCAAGACTTCCCTTACGTGCACCTCGGTTTCCTCCCACGTTTCACGGTCATCCGGTATACCTCGTAGAATGATGTTATTGCGTCGCGACCTGTCCTCCAGATCATCAACGCGTGATTGCAGGGTATCTTGTTTAGATGTTAATGTTTCGACGGAACTCTGAAGGTGCACGATATCTTCATCCATGCGATCAAATGTTTTCATTTTTTCTTCTACGGCGTCTAACCTCTTCTGAATAGCACCAACTTTTGTTTCAATACTTTTCTGCCCAGTTTTTATGACTTTTATGTCGGCTATTAGCTCCGCGTGGTTCTTTGCCGATTCCATCTGCTGGGCATGAACCTCCTTGAGAAGGCGGAAAAGAATATTTGTATGCTGTGAAGGATCATCGGGTAAGTCCTCTAGGTCAATAAGGGCCGGGGAACGGGTATTACGCGGCCCGGGATTTGTCTCGATGTCACCAGAACACAGCAAAATAAGGATCATAGAAAAGCACTCAGAAAACGTTTCACATAATACGTGTGGGCAAGGAAGCAGCAGTAAATAGCGGTTATCACTTCGCTTAGCATGTAGCGAAAACCGTTTACACACCTGCGAAATGCAGAAGCGGGATGCGTGAGACATGATGTCGGCGCCGCCCGCTTGCCCACTGAAGCGGTAGTCGTGCCAGCAGCTGTTTAAGTAGGCCGCTGGAACTGGCGACGTCACCGAGGATGGTGCTGCGCAGAAATCCCGGCGCACCATGTCAGGCCAAACGAAGAAAAAGCCATGTTCTTGATTGCGGTCGTCCGAAGGTTGGCCCAGCGGTGGCAGCGGGACTGGATTGTCCGTTGCCGTGAGTATCGTCGGTGAAAACGGCAGCAGTAGCAGCGTAACCAAAGCCTGCGAAATGCAGAAGCGGGATGCGTGAGACATGATGTCGGCGCCGCCCGCTTGCCCACTGAAGCGGTAGTCGTGCCAGCAGCTGTTTAAGTAGGCCGCTGGAACTGGCGACGTCACCGAGGATGGTGCTGCGCAGAAATCCCGGCGCACCATGTCAGGCCAAACGAAGAAAAAGCCATGTTCTTGATTGCGGTCGTCCGAAGGTTGGCCCAGCGGTGGCAGCGGGACTGGATTGTCCGTTGCCGTGAGTATCGTCGGTGAAAACGGCAGCAGTAGCAGCGTAACCAAAGCCTGCGAAATGCAGAAGCGGGATGCGTGAGACATGATGTCGGCGCCGCCCGCTTATTCATCCATGTTTGACCGGGGCCAGCCTTCATTCTGACGATGAGACCTTGCATTTTCTGCTGTTTAAAAGCTTTGGCAATGTCCCGCCTCCACAAATCCGGCACAGAGAACCACCAAGGTAGTTTCAAGTGTGGTACCGCTGTTGGTTATCGAGACGTTGAGCTGGTCATTGACGGTACGTTTACCGTGCAAACAAATCAATTGTAAGGCAATTTTCTGGAGCGGAGGACAATGGTGACATTATTTGTTGTAGGTAGGTTATGTGATGGTTGTTACAGAGGAACCTTTATTACTTGCATTCGAAAACCCACGCTATCACAATCCAGGGTGCGATAAATTGACTTGACCATGTTCATGGACGCTGCTTTCATGTTACGCAGAAATTATTATTTGATTATTGCATTTCACAGATAGTTTGTTCCTTTAATTTATATCTTCATTGATTGATATGTGGGGCTTAACGTCCCCAAAACAGCATATGATTATGACAGACACCGTAGTAGAAGACTCTGGATATTTCTACCACCTGGGGTTCTTTACGTGCACCCAAATCTGAGCACACGGGCCTACAGCATTTTCACCTCCATTGTCTTTTTGGGAGTGAAGCTGCTGGCACACACGAGCTATGTTCCCTTGCCCCTTACAAGTGAACCACTTAATGGAACTTGCATTTTCCTTCAAAGCGTGGCAATTTGCGCTAGTTTGTAGGACATGACGAATGTTATAGTGTGAGCTCTGAACGACGACAAAGGAACAAGAACAAGAACGCTCGTCTTCTTGTCCCTTTGTCGTCAATCTAGGGTCACCCTATAACAGTTGTCATTGCGTTTTCCCGCGTTATGACCACTTTTACTGCAGCATGGTCCCACCTCTTCAGTTCACTGCGCGCTGGTTCTCGTGGTCGCGGAAGCTTCATCGGTTAGCTTTTATTGCGCTTCGTCATGATAGCGTGAATATTGTCAATGTTCTGCCTGCTGGTCTTGCAGTGCACGTTTTCCGCTGCTGCCTCTGTAGCAGAGGCTGCTTCTTTCACCTTTCTCAGCGTGATTTTCGCCTTTGCCTCTAGTTTCTGAACGAATACTCACCTGGTGCAGGCCGTAAACGATGCAGTCCTTTCGTCTGTCTAGGGCGTTACCGAAATCACACCTGCTTGGTATCTTCCGTATTTTGAATATAAATTCATGTGCCAACTCTCCTGCAAGCTGCTTCCTTACGAAGAAGTTGTACGATTCTGCAATTTTGTTGCATGCAGGCCATCGAATCGATATTACCACCACAGCGACGTCGTATTGCAGGTCTTTTATCTTCAACTGCGGGCCACGTCTAGCCAATATATCCGCTGTTTTTGTGCTCAACGCCATTACCGAAACTGTCCTGCGCTCCTTTTTCAGCTAGACGTCGTGCGCCTCAAAATATGCCTCCGAGCGCAGCCGGTAAGTCTCCCAGTTGTGTGCCTCCTCAACAACAGCTTGTGGCGAAGCGTGCTCAGCCATGGTTGCAGTGCGACCAACGGCTCGCACTTCATCGCCATTGCCGCTTACAGACACGAGCACACAGCAGTAGAAAAAAACCTATTGAGAGCGAGGCTTTTTACAGCTTCTAAGTGGTGTAAGCGCCTACAACTTGCGCAGTGGCAGGATGTATGCCAATGACAATACATTGTACGAAGGTGACTCAGCCTGGGAACAAGATCACAATATCAGCTATAGTGGACAGTAGACACCGCTAGTAGCTTATTCGGAAACAGGAGCCACCAGTTGCACCCACAAGGTGGGACCACTGAAAGGAAAGTGTGGGTATACCTCCCCTGAAAACAACTGCACCACTAAACTGTGGCAGTGTGCAGAAGCAGCGCGGCGTCAAACGTGTTTCAGCAAACCATGAAAATGCGCCAATGATTACAAGCTTCTCACCTCGACCTATCTGGCTGCGTCTGTATAGGGTGGGATATGTGTTTGTATCGTATCTTGGGAGCCGAGCGCTTCACGTGTGCCACGAAAGCATATCGTATCTGTTTAACGCTTAACTGGAAGAGCTTATCTGGTAATGGCTTAAAGACACGCCCCTTCCAAATCCTATATATTTACTATCGGCGTCAAATGAAACCCGAACAGCGGAGCGAGTGTTTCAAGCATTAGAAACAGTATAGTGTTGGCCGTTCAGTCATCACCGTTGACAGGCGTGCACATCCGGTTTGGCAGCACTGTGCGATCCACCTAGAGTGTGTTATCTCCGTTTGTGCTCTAGTTTTCGTATGGTGACAATGGTGAAAATGGTGGGTGCGCCGAGCGCTTTTAATCGTATCATTCGCATTTCCTTGCTGTTACTGCAGCGTCGCAGAGCAATCGGTGTCTTGGCACGATAAAACGAAAAGAGAAATATAATCGCTTTGCGGTTGATTTTCAAACGACTGTCGTATCTAGTTCACCAGTGCTGCTTCACCTACACCTTTTTGTCAGAGAACGACGCAAAAAGGCTTCGATTTAACTTGAAATGCCGAGTGTTTCTTCAAAAGAGAGCGCGCAAATTGTTTCGCTTTACCACCACGAAGTGAAACGGCGTGAAATTGCCAGAATTATGAACTTACCTTTGTCTACTATAAATTGAATTGGCGAGGCATTCTGTGGTGACAAACCGTGTTATACAATACTCACCTTCGGTGGCAGTTGTTTGACCTCTGTATTTTTTTAAATTTTATTCCTTTCAAATACCATACCTGGAACACAAGCAGAAATATTGCACTATAGAGGGACCATGCAATGCTGCCGCATCGGATGTGCGCACCTGTCTGAGTCAATGACTGGTGGACGGCGCGCACAATGGCATTGATAAGGCTTGTGCCACGCGTTCCGCTGTTGGCATTTTATTTGATGCCGATAGTACACGTGTGCAATAAAGCTGTTTCTGTTTTCCACCAGTACCCAGCGCAGCATGTTTGGCTTCATGAACGACACGATACATGGTGTCAGATTTGGGATGTGTATCAAAGCAAGGCTTTGATCTTCGACGGCCAGCGCTGTGAGGAATACGCACTGGATTCGTTAAGGCTGCCTGGGCCGCTAAACACGACGACAGAAGCAAGCGAGAATCGGCAGATATTTAGGCAGAGATTCGAGCTTTTCCCAGTGACAAGCAGCGATCAGTATCGTCAAAGACAGCACTCCTTCTCAGTGCAGCAGGTGAAGACACCATCAAGATATTTATTGCGCTGAGCTTCACGGAAGGCGAAGACCAGGTTGACTATGCGACGTTCATCAAGAAATTTGACGAATATTTCACGTTGCAGACTAACGAAGTACACGAACGCCACGTTTTTTTTTTGAAGAGAATTTAAGCCAAGGTGAGTCATTCGAGCACTTTTAAGGCACCTGAAGAAACAGGCATGAGCGTGCAATTTCGGCACGCTTCTGGATTCTATGGTCGAAGACCAGATTTTGTATGGAACGAACGACGACAGGGTCAGAGAAAAGCTGCTCAGGGATTGTGATCTGACGCTGCAGAAGGTTGAGCATGTCCGCGAGGCAGCCGAAACATCAGCGCTTCGCCAAGAAACCTGGGAACGAGGTCAAAAACAAGTATACGCCGTTCGCAACGCAAGCCCGAACCACAAAACTGCGCATGTTAATATATACACGTGTTCCAAGTGTGGCCGCACACATCAGCGGGGAACTGTCCTGCATTTGGACGACCTTGCAGAAAATGCCGAAAAAGAAATCATTTTGCAATTTGCTGCAGGTACTCGGCGCCGGTTGGCGAACTTCAAGATCACGAAGATGACTTCAGCGTTTTAGAGGTGTCGACAAAAATACTGATTGATTTGATATGTAGGGTTTAACGTCCCAAAACCACCATATGATCAACAAGAGTACTGATAAGCCAACGTGATTGGACGGTTCGAATGAACGTAAACAACGTTTCGGTCGAACTTAAAGTAGACACTGGGTCTCGGCCCAACTTGCTGCCCGTTGTAATATACAATAGCATGCACCCAATTCCTGAAATGAAGCAGAGTAGCGTGGTGCTACAGTCGTACGGTGGAAACACAATCAAGCATCTTGGAGTCGTCCGTACGGAAGTGACGCTCAATGACTAAGCTAATCCTCTCAATTTTTTTTGTAGTACGCAAAGGTTGCCAAGCAATCATTAGCCTACAAGCAAGCGAACGCCTTGGAATGCTCTCACGCGTTCAAGGCGTATCAAAGAACGGCCGTGAAGAACTTGTGAAAGACTTTAGTCATCTTTTCACGGGAACTGGCTGTGTGAAAAAAGTATATTACATGGTGCTTCCAGAAAACACTGTGCCAGTCATTCAACCAGTGCGACGTGTACCATTGGCTCCGACGGAACCACTACACGACGAACTCGACAGGATGGAGCATGCCAGAATCAACATGAGAGTCACCGAACCTACTGACTGGGTGAGTCCCCTTGTGATCGTTCGGAAAAAGAGCGGGAAAATTCGTCTCTGTATAGACCCGAGGAAAATAAATGAATGCATAAAAAGAGAGCACTACATGATGCCGCGACAAGAGGATTCAGAATTGGAGCTAGCTGGTTCAACTGTGTTCTCCCGCTTGGACACTGACTCTGGGTTTCACCAAATCCCCTTGGATGACCCTACATCAAGGATTTGCTCGTTTTCTACTTCATGTGGCCGCTACCGCGTTTTACTGTTACCCTTCGGCATAAAATTCACCTCAGAAGTATTCCAAAAAACGCTGAACGAAATTTTTCAAGGCCTTCGTGGCGTAAAAATATACGTGGACGATATTCTGGTATGGGGTTCGTCAGTGGAAGAGCACAACGAACGTCTCAAAGCTGTTTCTTGCTGCAGATTGCACCGGATTGACCTTCAATCCTTAGAAGTACAGTATCGGCGTCCAGAAAATCTAGTTTCATGGAGACGTAATCGACAAAGCAGGCATCAGGCCAAGCCAGACGCTGATTATTTGCATGCTGCACATGGCGACCCCACAAGAAAACCTTGCGGTGCAAAGTATGTTAGGTGTCGTTGATTATTTCGGCAAGTTTCTTCCTTCACTATCTCAAAGAACTGCTCTTTTGAGAAGCTTGATCAGACAAGATACAGTCTTCGAAAGGACCGATAACCACGCGAAAAAGTGGAAGGAACGTTGTGACTACCTAAGCGCACAGCCCATGTTGGCGGCATTCGGTCTGGCTAAACCTACAAAAGTGTCATGTGATGCATTCTGAGACGAAACTCGTGCCACTTTTTTGCAGTGTCATAACGACACGTGGAAGCCCGTGGCGTACGCATTACGAGCACTTACCGAAACACAACAACGTTATTCTCAAATTGAAAAAGAAGCTATGACAGTGGTGTTTGGTTGTAAAAGGTTTAATCACTTCGTCTACGTTCGCCAGTTTATTGCTGAAACAGACCACCGCCCTTTGATTGCAATCTCCCAGAAGGCGATTGGTGCCATGCCTCTGAGGTTGCAATGATTCTTTCTAAGATTACTGCGTTATGACGTGCAATTGAAATTTGTTCCAGGGAAGCAGCTCCTCCTGGCTGATATGTTGTAACGTACCACAATTAAGACAACGGGCTGTGACCTCGACAGCAACGATGTGGAAGTAAATGCCGTGCGTACAGTCTATTCACTCGTTAGTGAAGGCACATGGAGGCGGATAGCCACAGAAACGGTGCCAGACGAACAGTTAAGGAACTTGCTACGGGGTCTAGAGGCTGGAAAATGCTTGGAGGGGCCGTGGAAACGATTCGAGGGAGAGTTATCAAACGTACAAGGAGTCTTGCTCAAAGACTGCAAAGTGGATATTCCGGCTAGCATAAAAGGCGAAACACTGGGAAGAATTCATCACGGGCACTTGGGAATCCCCAAAAGCAAGGCCAGGGCAAGACAACTAGTTTTTTGGCCGGGAAATAACTCTAACATAGAATCGTTCGTCCATGTCAGTTCTATCTGCAAAAAGTGCGGATATAGCCAGCCTCGAGAGCCTTTACTGATGCGCTCCGTGCTGGACCAACCGGGTTACCGCGTCGGCATTGACATTTTTGAATATGGAGGGAGGTCATACCTGTGCGTTTACGACGCCTTGACAAACTTCCCCGA